>NC_135531.1:20262439-20562439 GCF_045843805.1 Urocitellus parryii | reverse complement strand
TAATAAATAAAGGAAGTTGCTTTTATTTTATAGATCTGCCTTATATAAAATGATACTACCATAAACATAAAGTTCTAAAAAACATCAAGTTCAAACTTTCTACCGCAAATAAACACATACACTGGCTGGATTTGTGGAGTTAGGATTCATAAAGTATACTTCTCTGCAAACCTTGTGAAGGCCTCTATTTGATTTTGTTAGCGTTTTATGAGAGTTGAGAAAGAAACCTTATCGTTAATAAGAATGATCTTGAAAAACCAGAGTGTCAGGCTTGAGGTTCTAGAAGCTCTTTATTACCTGGGCCAGAAGGGGGGAAGATTGGGAGGTCAGTGAAGGACGAAGATCTCAGGCGCTTCTGAGACAAGGTTGACACTAAAAGCAGATTGCAAACTTGAGTCAATAAAGAAAAGAGGGGCGTTTTTCCTTGTTTTGTTTTTTGATTTAGATTTTTGCTGTTTGGGAAACATTTTAGATGACCAATTCAGGAAATCTTCATATTTTATCAATAAAAAAAGAAAGCCTCTGGTGGGGATTATAAACTAATTTCCTTTCCCTTCAATAAATATTTATCGAGTGCTGACCATATGTAAGACACTATCAAGCATGAAGATGACCTCTGGGAACTCAAGGTGAGGAGACAGACCAACTGTATAACAAGGCCCAAAGCAATAAGGCCAATTAGGAGGGGATCAGAGAAGTGCTTTGATGTAGAAGACAGACAGACTAAGTCAATGATTTACTTAGAATAAGTGTGATAAAGTTCTTTTTAAAGGGTAGACATCCTTTTATTTAAATATGTGGTTACTTTCATAAGGGCCATTATCCCTAATTGCAAAACTAACACATGCTCACTACAGAAATTTGGAAACACAACAAAACACAAAGCCAGGGTGAAGATGGGGGACCAAATGACTTGCAATTCCATTACCTAAGATAACCACTGCTAACACTATGTAGTTTATGACCTTTTGGCATTTTTACCCCCAAAGCTGAAAGAATTCTTAACACATGGATCGTGAGCCACTACACAATCCATGTTATAACTTGTTGTTTTCACATTAACAATACATTATAAACATTGCCCAATGGATAGACTTTTAACATTACCCTTTTGGAAAATTTTTTGTTAATTTCACATTCAGATTAAAAATAGCCATGAATAGTTGATAGTAAATTTTATACCTACCTCCCTGGGATGGAGAATCTGCAGTACACAGAGTAAAAGATGAAGACCGTACACGCTTTCTTGAAAAACGATTACAGTCTGCAAGAAATTCAATGGGAAGGGTAACTGCTTGCAAGAATAAATTATCCTCAAACTCTGACATGGGAAGATAAACAGAGTTTGATTAATATGTTTACTCCTAATGCCCAGTTTTAAATATTGGATTGATAGATTGGTGGTTATAGACCCATAAGCATATTATATTAGTAGAAAACAACTAGAAATGAGTGGTTTCAAGAGGAAGTTGTGTGCACATTCTGAGTCTCCACTGAAAAGGTTTTTGGTAGGCCAAGTTGCAGGCGGTGAAGATCATGGGCTTTTAGTTGCTCACATCAGTGTTCTCAGGGACCTGCATGAATCTGGCAAAACAAAGACCAATCTACAGTATGCTTAAAAACAAGAATGTGTATTGTTTCATGCAGTCTGCCACATGCCAAAAGGCTTGTGCTTGCCTATTTTCCTTATTAATTTTGAAATACAGAATATGAATCATTACCAGGTTCTGCTGCTTCAAAGGGGGTGTCTTCCGCAGGTCTCTGAAAGGACACAAAGCTGCCAGTGAGAGCCGAGTATCTGCTGTTTTAGCATCAGATTTCTTGCCACTTTATAAGAATGCTTAGGCTCCAGGGTTATTCAATCCACCACCCCACCACCTACCACACACACACACCAGACAAAACAACTCACCTTTATTCACCAGGTTTGTAATCAGGAAAAAACCCACAAGTCTAGTACAGTGGTTTCAGATCTCAATGTCTACAGAATCCCTTGTGGGAATGTGTTTAAAATGCATATTTTTGAGGCACCCACTCTCAAGACTCTGAAATGGTTGATACTGGATAGGAATCCGCTTTTTTCATAAAGGATTAGAGGTTGAACTTTTCTTTATTTTGTCTTGGGGGTAGTGCAGCAAATGCCTTGCATAGTAAGAATGAATACCAAGACAATAAAAACAAGCTAAAGTGAGATTGCTGCTAATCTTTTGTTTGTCTTTGAATTGGAATGATTTCAGTGTAATGCTCAAAAAGGCAGATAGAGTCCATAAGGACTTTTAAACAAATATCGCAGTTCAGAATTTATTTTATACCCAGTTTTAGACCAGGTCAGTGAGGACCCATGTCGAGCCTTAGTCCTCCGAATCTCTTTCAGTTCCTCCACTTTTCAAATCACTCCAGATAAACATTATTTTAGCAAAAGCAGCATCTTATCCACAGCTTCCAGACAAGGTACCCTGTTTCAGCTAAACTAATACCTATAAATCCTATAAATCCCAGTTATATGAATATTCTGGAAGCACTATTCTGCTACTGGGGAACATAGGATAAACCTGTGCAGCAACGATGTCTTAAGTTAATTGCTAGATTCTTGAAATACAATTTTCTTTGTCAAAGTAAAATAGAAGAAAACAAAGTAAAAACAAAAGTGTCTCATCTTACCTTGAAAGTTCTTTCTCCCTTTTCAAAAACAAATATTGGTTCAGCAATGACAGATTTTTCTGTCAAAGAAAAGGAATGGGCAAGAAATCAAAGCATGCAATGACATTTTATTCACCACTCAAAAAAGATTTGGAGAAAAAAAAAGTACATGTATAAAGGCATGGATTGGCGTGAACATACTTTATATACAGAGATACGAAAAATTGTGCTCTATATGTGTAATAAGAATTGTAATGCATTCCACCGCTATTGTGTATTTATAAAAAATAAAATAAAATCAATAAAAGATTAAAAAAAGATTTGCAGAATTTTTTAAATTTTGTATTTTCCTTGCCTTTGGGCAAATTCAAACTATTTTACTGTACACTTCATATTTATAAATAATTTAATAGTTAATTACAGAAATAATACTTAGGGAAAATGAAGGTTGTATGTTTCTATAAGAGATAAAACCATTAAAGAACATGATTTAAATGTTTATGGAAAACAGCACAGAATTGCTTGTATTTAGAACTTCATTAGGACAAAGTGTCTAACATCTTTAAGAATAAAACATTTCAACAGGTGAAAAAATCTCTTCCAGAAGAGTTCTTCTGCTTTTTCTTTTAAATTTGAGACAGGGTCTGGCTAAGTCTACTAGAGTTGGATCTTCAGGTGTAAATGATATAGCTATACTGCATTCCATCCTTAAAACGATCCAAAAATAATTCTTATTTCTTTTACTAGAGTTGTCATATAGTAAACTATACTTTCAGTATTTAAATTAAGGATTGGTCTTCCACTGTGTTATAAAGTACATAAAGTTTGTCTTCAACCCTGCCAGTCTTATTAATCTTTTATATTTTCCCATCCTTTAAGTAAGACAATAGAAATTCTTTAATTCTAGGGTATAAGTGCATGATAACAGCTTTAAATATCAGCACTCCAGAATTCTTAGGAAATATTATCTGGGGTTAAAGCTCAGGCTCTGGAGTTAGTCACATTTCTGAATGTAAGTTAGTTTGTTAATTGGCTATATACTTTGGGTAAATTGAGTCTGTTCCTGGCAACTTTAGATATAATTACCTTGAATTTTTTAAAAAGTCTTAAAGAAAGAATATTAAATATTTGGCTTACCACCAACCTCCATTCTAAAACACACACCTGACGTTTGCTAACTGATGACATCACATTCTTAAGGAGTCCAAAGATGACCTCAGAACTTTTCTCAGTATGATAGCCATTACCTATATATTGCCTTGACATATATAAAGCAAGCTCTGAGAAATTTCAAGAAGCTACTAGACCAATCTTTAAATGCAAAAAGAGCTCCTACTCCCTAAATCTTATCCTATAAGAGAGCATCATAAACTCTGACAGACCACCCTTTGTGAATCTCCTGGGGCCACGTGAACTTGGGTACATTTTTTCCAATGACATAAATAAAGTGCTCATTTTTTTTCTCCCCTTGTGGTACCAGGTGCTTTACCACATCCCCATTTATTTTTGCTTTTTAAATTTGGAACAGGATCTTGCCAAATTGCTGAGAGTCTCAGCTAAAATGTTAAGACTGGCTACGAAATTACAATCTTCCTCCTCAGCCATCCAAGTCAATGGGATTACAGGTGTGTGCCATCATGCCCAGCAGGTTCCTAATGCAAATGCTTCCCATACTATCAGACCTCAGAACCCCAGCAAAAAATGTGCAATAACATCTGGGCATTCTCATAGGAAACTACAATTTAATCCTTTGTTCTTTCTCATAGCAAGCTCCTTATCCAGCAATTGCTTTTGATTTGAACAAGAGATTCTTAGTGAGTTTGAAAGTTATTGTGTGTTTTATTTGTGTGTGTGTGTGTGTGTGTGTGTATGTGTGTGTGAATGTGCAATATGAATTAGAATAAAAAAGTTGGGCTCTTATGAATTGGGTTTGGGACAGTCATCCTTTAAATAGCATGACTTGGCCTCAGCCTAGAAAAATAACATGCTGACTTTCCCTTCATTAAACACATGGCTAAAAATATGCAAAAGTAATCTTCAATAGCAGCTCGAAGTTTGGATGATATATGGTAATATAAGAAGGCCACCAAAAAATATTTATTGAGCATATTTTTTGTTGTTTTTTTGTTTTTGTTTTCCCTAGTCCCGGTTATTGAACCCAGGGGTGCTTTACTACTAAGCTCCATCCCTGTTTCTTTTCTCTTCTTTTTTTTTTTTATTTGAAACAGGGTCTTGGTAAACTGCTAAATGTGCCTGCACTGATACATGATCTGATTGACAGTGTATTAATTTCACTGAAGCCACCTCCTCTCCTTGACACTGCCCAGCACACTGGTTACAAAACAGATGATCTCCACTCTTCCTCTTTCGCTTTGATTCTCTCCCCTTCTCCAGAGTAATTCACTTGGCTCCAAGGACAGTGTCCAAAGTAAGCACTTATTAAGTCATTGGGAACATAGCAGACTTCTTACCTGAACCAGTAGCAGAATTTGAAAATACAAACATGGCTCTTAAAATCATGTTTTATTTGGCCTTTTTTTCTTTCTAGTAAAGTCATTAAAGCCATTTATTTAGCAAATAGGCATTGAGGAGTGAATACGTACAAACACTTTCAAGGTATTTTGAATAAAGCAGTAGAGTAGAGATGTTGTCCAACTGCTTCACAGATCTCAAGCAGTGGAAACAGAACTAAGCCATGGCACGCCAATTTAAATTCCACGGGGATAAAGCCTATAAAAGCGAGGTTCCAGGTTCCCAGTGAGTGACCAACAGCCTAGCTGTCTGTCTGGGGAATCGTGATCGGGTTCCCAGGAGAGGCGATAGAAAGGCAAGCGTTGAAGGGTAAGTACAGCGAGCCGGGAAGAGGCCAGCAGAGGGGAGTCCAAGCAGAGGGAGAAGCAAGAAGAACGTCTCTAAGGATGGATAGAACTTGGCAAATCCCAGTAATGACAGGAACCTGTGTGGCTGATACCCACAGAGGAGAGAGGACAAATGCTGCAACATGGGGCTGGAGATGCGGTGGGAGCTTTGTCAGGACTTGAAGTTCTGTCGTGGAGGTTTTCTTGTTTGTTCTTTTGTTTTTAAGAAAAATGGGAAGCCAGTAAGACAGAATTTGCTCTGTTGTTGTTGTTGTTCTCCTTCTTCCATCATTCCGTTTACTGTGTGGAAAACGGATAAGAGGGGATGGGGCTGAGGGAAAGGAAATAAGCAATCTAACTAAAAGGCCGCTCCACGTTCTAGAGGGGAGCTGATGTAGTGGTGCTTTGTTTCTTTGCTTAAAAATCTTGCATCTGTAATTTTTTTTAAGGGAAAAGAAATGGCCAACTTCAGGCTACAAAAGCCTCCGTGTACTGTTTATCAATCCCAAAGAAAGAACTTTGAGGACCCAACAGCAAGGGCCTGGGTATTTTATTAGTCACACACTCCTCGGTGGCAGCAGGGGGACAACGTGGAGGGCCACAGCACGCCTTCAAGCAGGGGGGAGGCCAGGATAGGTGGTTTCCCTCCGCCATTTCCCTGTTATCACAGTCTTTGGAGCCCTTCTTAATCCCATCAGGAAGAACAAGACTCCCTAGGTGCTGACTTGTCTTTATCCCAACAGGAATAACTAAAAGTTTAAAATATAGTCTTTATTATAAGAATTAATAATAAAAGGATGAAAAGAAATACTTCAACACCTGAGGACTAATTTTTTTGTTTTGACTGTTTTAAGGTTCACGTAGCATTCAGTGAATTTCTATATTCATTGTTGTTTTCTGAATATTTTATTAAGGGAAGATATTCACGTGACCCACAAAAAAATCACCTTGAGTACCTGGTAAAAGAAATCACATAAAGTGCTGTCTCTATGACTCAATCTTGGTTTACATGCTCCATAGTGGAGGTACCTTGTGGGTCAAGTGCTTTCAGTCATCCTATTAAACATAATAATTTAAATCATTTTGTGGATTCAATCTGTTTTCTGCAACTTATAGATAAGAAGACTAAGTCTTCGTTAAGTGACTTGCTCAAAGTCATACCACTGGCAATGGCAAATCCTTTAATTAAACCCAGTCCTGCATCCTCCAAAACTATTGATCTTAAATTCAACATGTCATACTGACTGTGTTAGTCAGATTTCTGTTGCTATAACAAAACACCTGAGATAATTAACTTATAAAGAGAAAAGGTTTATTTTGGCTTATGGTTTGGGAAGTTCTAGACCATGGTTGATTGGCCTATTGTTATGGGCCTGTGGTAAGGCAGTAGATTATAGTGGAAAAGCATGGTGGAGCAAAGCCAGTCACCTCATTGCCAGGGAGCAAAAGAGAAAAAGAAGGGATCTTGGGTACCACAGCTTCTCTTCAAGGGCCTGCTTCCAATCACTTAAAGACCTCCCTCTGGGCTCTACTTCTTAAAGATTCCACCATCTCTCAATAGCACCCTCTGAGGGAAAAATCTTCTAATACATGGTCTTTGGGGCATATTCAAGATCAAAACTACAGCACTGACATACATCATATCCAACACAGCTCTGCCAGAACAAGTCATATTCTAAATGTATAAGATGCATCATGCCAAGGAAAAAATAAGTATAAAATAGTAGCATATATACTTTTTCATCTTTGTCAGAGTTGATTGACACACAGGTACTTGCATTTCCTCCAGAAATCAGAACTCTTACAATAATTATGTGCTTTTGGGAATGGGGACACTACAAAGGCAAGGAAACACAATTAATAGCAATCAGACTTTGGAAGCTGGAAGGTGGAAGGCTCGGAGTCACTGAGCTAGCAAACTAGAAAAGCTGAACTGCAAGCTCAGGACAGCATTGGGCATGCCAGAGAGCAACCTGGTTTACCCCCGACAAAAACTCCAAAGCTCAGGCATTGGTACCACTCGGGGCTTTGGGAAGAAGGATGAAGTGTGGCTGAACACAGGAAGATGTTTCGTCTATTCAGCAGCAAAGCGGCTGTCCCTCTCCTAACCCAGAAAAGGACGGGAAGGTTATTCCCTAGAAAAGATAGAACATCAGCCTCAGATACAAACTGAAGTGGTGGCTCTATAACGAAAAGGGTGCGATTAGGTGAAAGTTTACCTGCCCTATCAGTTCCCTAATGTTGCTATAGACACATTTTCCCAAGTTTAGTGGTTTAAAACGATACAATTAAATATGTTACAGTTCTGGAGGTCAGACATCTAAAACGAGCTGGCAGGGCTGGGGGCTCACCTCTCACCTTTGCCAGCTTCTAACGCTGCTCTTGTCCCTAGAAGCGTGGCCCACATCGCTCCAACCTCTGCTTCTGCCTTGACCTCCTTCACTCTAACTCTGGGCTTCCTTCTTGGTTTTTCAACAACCCTATCCTTGCCCTGGGCTCAAATAATCTCAAAGAGTCTTCCCATCTCAAGATATTTAACTTAATCACATCCATAAGCTTTTGTTTGCCATGGAAGGGCACATTTTCACAGGTTTGGGGATTTAGCATGTGGACGCATAAAAGAGACATCATTCTGTCCGTGATGTATGCAGAATGTGCAGCCCTGATTCTTCTCAGCTCACAGAATGCTGGCAGCCAGGTCCATTTCCTCCAAGCAGGGAACTGGAAGATTTCCTAAAGCTATTGACAAAAAGGTTCCCCAAGGAATGGTCCAGCCAGATACTGAGTCCCCGTTTCAGGTACACACAGCTGCCAGACAGCTTTTTAATGCCCCTCTCTTAAATACAAGCAGGTTGTCAAGAACCACCAGACATAGGACACGGGATTAAAGAACCAAACAGGATAAAAGTAAATTGAATGAAAAAAAGACTACGTAGGATTTTACACATGTAAATACAGATATATCATGAGAACTCTCACAAATATTTAAGAGCCATGACATAAACACAGAACTCTATTTTTTAAAAAAGAGAGTAAGAATAAGCCCTTAAAAATTATATTTAACAATAGAATAGTAAAGTCCACAAAAGAATCAATATTGATCAAAACAATTAATAGAAGATTTAAAAAATAAAGTTAAATAAATATCACAAAAAGCAGAGCAAATGAATGGAAATTAAAAAATAGAAGAAAGATATGAGAAAACCCAGATAGTCAGCTCAAGAGTCACTTCAACACCTGCCTAATAGGAGCTGTAGGAAAAAGAATATAGAAAACAGAGGGAATGAAATCATCAACAAGTAGATCATTAAAATTCCCCCCGTTGGAGGACATAAGTTTCCAGATTGTAAGAGCCCATTCAGTGATGAGGACGTGAAAAGGAACCACATCAATGCATATTATAAAATCCTAGAACACCGTGGACGATGAAAAGGTCCTAATGGCATCCAGAAGGGAATAAAATAGGTCACACATACATGGGCCAGGAATCAGAATGGCTTTAGGTTTCTCAACAACACTAGGAATAGAAATCAAAGGGACAATGTTTTCAGCCCTCTGAGGGGAAATGATTTCCACCCTAAAATTATATACTAAAATAAACTGTTAAGTGTGATGATGTGATAAAAACATTTCCAGACTTCAAGGTCTCAACCTATATCTCTCACACCTACCCATTGTCAGGATCCTTCTGGAGAAGGTGCTCTACTGAAAGAGCTGGCAAACTAAGGATCCCAGAAACAGGAGACACCACTCAAGGGAGATGAAGGCAGTCTCCCTGGTGACAGTGAGAGAATGTCCCAGAATGACAGTAGTATACCAAACATAGGCAACCAGGCCAGAAAGGGGGAGACTTCAAGACAGAAAACTTCAAGAAGAAGGGATAAAACTAGTTGCATATCTCAAGTGATTGAATATTTTGGAAGGATATTTAGGAAACTGGAGGAAAATGTGGGGATTGACTGGTGATATGTAAATGAAGGACTAAGAAAACAACAAAAAAATATGATACAACTACAAACTCCAGAGAAAACAAAAAGTTGGACAAGAAAGGAAAAGTAATTGTAATACATTACGAGACTCAGCTACATAGCGTCCACATAGTCACAACAGTGTCAATATGAAATACTGACCTGATTAAACTTAGAACAATTTTGAGAAGATGGGGAAGCCGAAGGTATGCATGTGTGTGGTAGCAATGGTGGTGATCACAGGGTCCAGTCAAATCTATAAAAGGGGGTCAAATTTCTTCATAGTAATGAATCAAGAATGCCTAGACATAAGATAAACAGCACTATATGCATGATATTTGGAGATGCAGAGGTAAATATCTAAAGAAATAGCTATGAGGGATGAATGCTCTTGAGTCTAGGGATCAAGAAAAGTGAAAGTAAGGGGCTAGGATTGTGGCTCAGCGGTAGAGCACTTGCCTAGTACAGGAGGGACCCGGCTTCCATCCTCAGCACCACATAAAAATAAAGGCATTGTGTTGTGTCCATCTACACCTAAAAAATAAATAAATATATAAAAAAAGAAAAGTGAAAGTAAAGGACAAGAAGATTGCTATTCAAAAAAAAGTCGTCTAGAACCATTTTTATTTCTTAAACCACACATATATGCATAATTTTGAAAACTAAAATCAAAATTTGAAAATATTCCTTTTCTATCATAATGTCAGATGTCCATAATTAGAGGACAAATCTCATGCTCTCTGCCGAGGATAGACCTCTTACTGAGTTATACTATCTAGCAAGCATCTATCACCTTATTTCTTGGGTTTTACTTTACTTTGCATTAAAATACATGGAAATAAAGGTGTGAGCAAGACGGCATCACTGAATTCAGAAAGCAATTGCTACTGGCTCAGAATAATTGTAGATCTGCTCTTTATAATGCCATCTAAACCCTGGGAAAGCATTTTGTGTTCTGGCTTTCAACTTTACTCAAAACATTCAATCAAGTCACTACATAAGAATTTAGCTGAATGTTATGCATATATGTAATAGTTTTGTTTCTCTGGATTCCCAGGTGTCATCCTAGTCAGTGCTCTAAATAATTATGAACTTATTTTTCCCTCTTTTAATATGTACCACAATACCCCCTTCCAAATTTCAGGTGGGTAGTAAGATGTTGTTCCTATCCTCTATTTCTATATTTTGATTGACACTAAGTCTCTGACAAAACTATTTCAACTAGGAAAGTAATTGGAGGATTTTGTTTACTAATTATTTCAGAAGAGGGGGTTTGCAAAGATCTAGTGAGCTAAAAGAAGATCCCCAAACCTGAAGAAGACATTAAGAGTGGAGTACCTGTGGCCCAGAGTCCCAGTGGACAGGGAGACAGGCAACTTTGAGAACTCCCCAAACTATCTGCTATACAGCTTCTCCCACTCTTGAGAATGGCAGACATTGTATTGCTGCTTGATAGTTTAGGGAAGATGGAAACCAAGGTATCCACCCTGGATAGAACCATGGTATTCAAGCCAGCGCTCAAAAAAAGTTGTGGAAAAAAAGTCTTTGTAGAAAAAGGATGGCAGTAATTCCTACCTAATGGGCCACTTGTAATTTCTACCAAGACTGGAAATGATCCATTTGGACTATATCCCTGGTAGCTCTGCCCATTCCTTTCCCTTTCTTCCTGGACCTTTCCACATGTCTCTGCCACATCCTCTTCTCTAATTTCTTCTTGGGTGCTGTCTCTCTCTGTTCCCAATACTTTTGCCTAGGTCCGTGTCTTTTTCAATCTCTGTCGCTTGCATCTGGCTTTCTGGATGGTCAAAGCAAAGCTTTGAGGAGCCTTTAAGTAAGATAGTCCTAGAGCTGTGTTTTAATCAAGCTACTCCATTCTTAGCTTTTTAATTTCTCTTTCTGAATGAATTTTATAAGGGTTGTTATGAAGATTAAAGCAATGGAAGCATGTGAGAGCAGCTTTCTCTTCAATCCTTTTTGGAGCAAAGCAGACTATTTCTTTACTTGTCATCTATGTATGAATATATATATACATACATACACTTATATACATATATATATCTCGCTATCTCCCACATAGGCACTTATCTCCCTACATATCCAGATGTGGAATCTCTATACATAATACACATCCAGAAGCATAAAGCAATATGTCAGGCTACAGGGTGCACAGAAGACCCTCAGTAAACTTGGATGCCTTTCGCTTGTGCCCTCTAGTCCTGTCGAGTGCGCTCACCCAGCTCTGGTGGAAATACCTCATGGTTCTCCAAGTCTTTCTTTTACTTTTCACTCACTACCTTATTTTTACCCCTAGTTTCCTCTTCATCTCTCCCTTTTGTTCCTGTACCTTTCTTACTTTTTTTATTTTTTAATATTAGGAAATTTCTTAACTCAGGCAGTGGCCCATAAGTAGTCTTAGAAAGCCTTGCTTCTCAAAGTGTGGTCCGGACAGACAGCAGCACTGATGGGGAATTTGTTAGAGATGCAGAATCTCAGGCTCCGCCCCAGACCTTCTGAGTCAGAATCTGCACTCTACAAATTCCCTGGATAAGTTAGGGATGTATTAATATTTTTGAAGGAGTCCTCAAATACATACCCAGGTTTCTGTCAAGTGAGATCAAATCCAGAAAGACAGCAATGGAGACTACTGGGGTTATTTACTAAACCCTAAACCTGCAGGATGTTCTTAGTAATCTGGCAGAAATAGAAACTGATTCTAGTGTTCCCAAATAGAAAATAATTTCTATTCAAACCATATACTATGACTATTATGATTTAATGTAAGATAAAGCCAAAGGCTACTCTGATGACTTAAAAAGAAATCCCTACAGTAAGGATATTAAAATATCCATATTGATATTGAAATTAACCATTCAGATTTTCCACTTGAAGTCATGAATGATTTCCTCTCAGATGCAAAAGTTTGTTTTCTGTTGTAATAATATGCCTGAAATCTGGCTTTTTAAATGAAAAAATAAATAGAAAATGCCACTGTGTGAGATTATTAAATGTTAATTACAATGTTTTTGCAAAGCAAAAATTTAACATGGAAGCATAAATTACATCAAAAGCATTTGTCATAGTTCTAAGATTCTTCAACAAGAATTTGAAACATCTGAATTCTTAAATGTGAAAAATGACATTATCTGTAGGGGGAAAAAATAGACAAATCATAGCAGTTGCTCTCAATCTTTGCATGGAACCCAGGGAAGAAAAAAAACAGAGGGTTTGCATCACAATCTTGATTTTTTTTTTTTAAAGAACAAACAAAAGCCCAAAGCTATATTAAAATCTGCTAAAGGTTTTGGACAAAGGACAAAGTGTAGCCCCAGGAGAAAAAGGGACCTGTGCCAATTCACAAAAGAATCACAAGCACAAGGTATTCTCTATTTATTTCTAGCCATACATGGGGAGCCCTGTAAAAATGCAAAAGGATTGAAATAAACAACAAATTACCCATAAAACTATTTTTTTTAAAAAAATATGTCTTTACAGAGGTGGTGTTGGGACCACCGGGTGACATTCTTAATTGTGATGGGACTCTCTGGGTTCTATTTTATGAGATACTTTGTACTGACTTGAAGGTAAAATAATCAGGATCCCAGGGGGCAGTTTACACAGCAAGTTTCCAGGTGGACTCAAAGCACTAGCTCTGTTTAAGACCCTATATGAATGGACCTCCTGCAATGACCACAGCCGGCTCCCCCTGCTGAAGGTCAGACCAATTTCATGTACTGTCAATAACAGCTATTTGTTTAAAAAAAAAAAAAAGCCACAGACATATAGGAAATAAAAGGGGGAAGCCCTTATTTCTTTTCATCAAATTCTGAAGTTTTAAAAAATGCTTTAAGTATTTATTGGAAGTGAAGTTATAAACTGCCAACTTTAAGAAATCGGCCATTTCTTAGTTTGGATTCATTTATGAGAAGCACACACTAGAGGAAAAAAGAATCAACATGAGAATAAAATGAGGAAAGTAGCTACTCTTCTTGTCAATCCCAAGTTGATGAAGAAAGCATTCATTTTAGAATGGGAATCATCTCACAAGAGGAAGTTAGAAAGGACAGAAGGAACCCTCAGTCCCACTGATACAACCATCATGGCCAGACCTCTGTCTAGTCCATCCCATTTCCCCAACTCATCTTCTGCTGATGATCATCAAGGGATCCATTCATGTAAGTTCCAAAGACTCAACTTTTTCCTTACTGATTTGTGCATTGGTCTAGATCTAGACACAGACCAATTTTGAAAAACCAAGGCACAGGGTTAAGAAAATATCTAATGTGCTCAAGAACAAGAAACCTCAGAGGCCATGTTAAACACATGCTGTTTTGCCATTCTGGAAATAGAACCAACTCCTGAAAGTTCTATTGAATGACTTCTCACCCCCATCTTGACTCCAAACTGCATTGCCTCATTTATAATCCAGTCAGACGTGGTGGAAGGCTTTAGCCTGGTTCTTAATTTCATTTTCATTGTAGAACCTTGAGGTGTGCAGCAGTAACAATTCAATTGAAGAAAAATTATTCTCATTTCTTAAAGTCATTTCCTTCACTAATGTCTTTATAGAGGTTTACAGGTTCTTAAATCCAAAGAATTTTAATTATATTATTCCATTCAGAATATCTGGCAGAAGTACCCCGTCAAATACCATAATGTCAGAAGAAATTGGCTTTATAATTTTTGAGAATATTCTGTAATTGATCCCCAAAGACATAGTCATTGTGTGACTGTATTGAGAGTGATCAGGACTAAAATGATTTCATGAGACCTTCTTTGTATTTCAGCAGAGCATTTTCAATGATATTACAACATGCTCCATTACATTTCGAAGTTGTTTCAGTGTCAAAACATTACTTTTGAATTATTTCTTTTTCTCCCTTTTAAAAGACAGTAGCTAGCATATGAGATGCTTGTGAAGGTTAGGACTACTCTGTGCACTTTTGCCTCTTGAAATATTAGTATAATCTTAACAAGTGCTTAAAAATATTAAATCTTGCTGATCTCCCAGGATGTTTCTTTTATGGACTGGCATAATAGGACAACTTATAATTAGCATCATATTTTACCTATTATGAAACATTTAAATATATTAATATTTGGTGAATAAATGAATGACTACTAGGAGCCAGAAAATATAGTTTTAAAAACTTAGGTTTTGGAAAAAAAAAAATGGACCTGGATTCAAGTCCCTCTCCCCTTAATTTGCTGCATGAGTGAGGCCAGGTTTCCTCGTCTGTGAAATGGGGAGCATAAGGCCTACCTCCCAGAGTTACTGTAATGATTAAGCCAGGTCACTCATGTCAAATGCCTAGCACAGAGCCTGGCTGTAAGAAATGCTTAGTAAGCTGCAGCTCTAATTACATGATATGATCCTCCAGAGGTAAGTTATTAAACCCTTTTACTCAAGAAGGAACTAAAGCTCTGAAATGACAAGATATGCCCCAGGTCACATGAATGGTACTTAGGGATCTGACACTAAAACACCACGTGAGAGATGACTCCAACTCTCATGGCTTTTCCTTTAAGTTAGCCTCTCTCAGGGCTTCCACTGTGAGTTCATTGTGAGCTCAGCTTCTTCTGTTCTAAAGGGTGACTTGGTGAGGGTATGATGTCTCTCTCCTGCTCCCATGGTTCTGTGCAGACCTGGTGGAGCCGCAGTCCCAATCTATATGGGTCTTCCTACCCTTTCATGTCGCCATCTGTAAACATGCAAGGTGCTTCTCTTATTCTTGCCATTATTTGTTCATAATCTGACTCCAATGAGGTTCGTTCAGGAATGTCTGTAGGCAAATGGCATGGTGTTTCTAACAATTTGAAATCTCCATATCAATATTTATTTTTAGCCACTGGCAAAAATGACAAAAAATATATTACCCTTGACAGAGTACATCCATTTCTCTATAATTTCAGGTGTTATTTTGTCTGTAAATAACCCTGTTGCTTGTTTTTGTGATAAGGGTACTTATCATCTTTATTTGAATTTGTTTTATGAAGCAAAATTTGGGACTTCTGAATTGTTAATGCCAGGAAGATCTCTACATCACTCCCTCATTTAGGCCCAAGGGCTGCTAACAAAGGTGCAGCATGTGTCCTAAAATGGGCGTGGTCTACCAGTACCATTTGGAAATGCATATTTCATTTGACAGCACTTGTAATCACATTCTCCTCAGAATATATTGCAGTGTGAAAATGCTCCCATATGTTAGAAGTGGGTCTCTCCATTTTGCTGAGGGATGGGAGAATAGAAATAAACCCTAGGTTCCAAGGGATGTTGAAATTATATATATATTAAGCAGACACAGATGCATGTTCAGAATGGTATATTCTTAAAGTTGATTTTATATAGTTCCCTAGTAGTGTTTACTGCGAAAGCTGAAGAGGTGATTTTTGACACAAAATATCATATTAATAAGAATTAAATCACTATTTAATATCTTTGTGTATTGAACACAGATAAATTTAAACTCTTCTTCAGTGGAGAAACACTCTATTTTTAAATCTCTCCATGGATTCCCAAAACACAGACCAGATGGAAAAAGGATTGCAACGTCTTCCAATTCCAGAGCCCTTTTCCTGAAACTTATTTCTCCTTGTCTTGAACTTGGAGCAAGGAAGGAAAAAGGTTTTTTTGCTTGCCCGTTTTCATAGGAATAAATGGATGTTGTTCCACTGAGAACTAGTCTTTGAAGTCCGAGTCAGAAAAAAAGAAGCCAAGCTGCCAGCCAAGCCCTCCTGGCATCCAGAAGGCCTGTGTCTCTTCTCCTCTAGGAACCTGCAGAGGCCCTGAGGGCTTCACTCAGCTGCTCCTCTGTCTGAAGAGTGAGCTACCCTACCAGGCCCCAGGGACAGGAACAGAATGGGCAGAATGTGTTGGCTGCCGCAGGTGGTTCTGCACAGGTATCTTATCACATTGTACTAGGACAAGTTTGGAGAAGTAAAGGCCAGATAGTCATTTATATACGTGAAATAAACATTTTGCTTGTCATGCTAAAGAAAATTACAAAAGAAATATTTTTCACTCTTAAAATTTATGTGATTTTTTAAAAAAAATTCTCGGGAAAGCTGAAAACAATCTTTTAATCCTACAAATTTCTTCCTTTGAGCTTTCATGATTATGAAGAATTAAGACAAGCCAAGATTACAAGATGAGAGAAATATTTGAATTAAGTGATGACTTTTAAAAGTTGTTTAAATGGTGATAAAATAATATAAAACATGTGCCACTGTAACTACTTGTAAGTATGCAAAGTAGCATTATGTAAATTCACATGCTTGTGCAACTATCCCCACTGTCTTCAAAAATTTTTCATCACCCCAAACTGAACTCTTGCACCATCAAACAATAAGTTCCCCTTCCACTCTCCCCTCAGCCCTTGGGAACCATGATTCTGTTTTCTAAACTGAATCTGACTCTTCTGGGTACCTCACACAAGTGTATCAGAATTCCATTAATTTAAAAAGCTGAATAATAAATAATATCCCATTGTTTGTATACAACATGTTTTAATACATCTGTCTAGTTTCAGCATTTCCCTATTTTCCTCCTCCTCCCCCTTTATTTGCTTTTATTTGACCCCATATTTATGACACCCTTTTCCTCACATGTAGTTCTCACTTACTCCTCCCTCACTTCTTCTTCTTTTCCTTCTCCCTTATACTCATGCTTTTCTCTATATAACTTAATGTTATAATTATTAAAAATCAAGAAACTACTCTCTTATGTGTATTTTTAAATAAGATAAAGTTCTCCCTAATTTTTCTATCCATTTTAGATGCTTATAATGGCCATGATATCATAAAATTCTTAGAAGAAACTGAAAGTATAGTCAGGGCTCTGCATTAACCGCTGAATTTGAGTACTAATTTCTCTTTTGGTTTCATATTTGTGATATGTAAAATCAGTTGAACTAAGTGATCTTTGAAGCTCTTAACATTCAGTAATTTACAAATGTCAATCACTTGGATGAACTATTTAGGAAAAACAGTATTGATTCATTTTTTTTTAAGAGGGAGAGAGAGAGAGAGAGAGAATTTTTAATATTTTTTTTTTTTTTAGTTATTGGCAGAAACAACATCTTTGTTTGTATGTGGTGCTGAGGATCGAACCCGGGCAGCACGCATGCCAGGCGAGAGCGCTACCGCTTGAGCCACATCCCCAGCCCAGTATTGATTCATTTAATAAAATTTAATTGCCTACCATGAGCAAGGACAATAACAGTATTTGGAGCTTAACACTGAAACTGTAAAAGAAGTTTGATACGTTATGATATATTTTAGATTTGTTTTCTTTATTGTTATATTTTTTTCTTCATATTTGAATTTGTAAATGAAATTACAAATTTTCTAAAATTTCTTTCAAACCTTCTGTGCTTCATCCTACTATCAAAGCAATCAATTCTACTACTTAATTTTAGCTTATAAAGTTTTCAGGGAAAAAATGGTGAAAACACTAAAACTTTAATCCATATTTGAGAATGAACCTCCTTATAATAAAAGTCAGTCTTGTTAAATAAACAGAACTTCATAATCTGTAGCACTGGTATGTGTCTTACCCATACTCTGCTTATAAAAATAAATATACATGCACACACAAATTTTTATCTGCAACTTCATTCCTCTGCAGTCAACTAAAGTCTAACACAGTCATCCCAAGACCTTTTAAAATGGTCCATTTCCAACATTTTCAGACTTTCTCTTCACTTTACGTTACTCTCTCTCTCTAAATGGCAATATCCCTCCTTATTTATTTTATAGCAGTGAGAAAAGATTTAATGCCAATTGCTTAAACAGGTCATTACACCAACACCTTCAGACTATCACAGGGGTTAAAAGTCTAGGTGTCATCCTGTGACCCTTTGTTTGTTTACTGCCAGCCACAGTGAGCAAGGAGTCTGATCATTGAATACAAGGAATGCAGATTCTAACTGAATACAGACATTTACTGCTTTAAATCCTGACTTTTCAATATTTTGCCAGATTTGCCCACAGATTTCATTAAAACGCAACTCAGGTGTGAAACTTACCTTGCTTAAATGTTGATTAAAATTTCAAGTCAAGTTAATGATTTAACGTAACAGTCATGCCAGCACTTGAAATAGAGTTCCCAGCTTAAATTTTAAAAAGTGAATTTTAATATGACTACTTATGATCCTTTTTTAATTAGAAGTTTTGGATCCTGATTGTTTATTTTGTCAAAAACCCAACCATCTCTGTAAGGCCATATCAACTCAATTCCAAAGATGGTACATTGCTGCCTTGCATGCTTCATGCAGTGTGAGAAATACAGCCTGTGCAGTTACTTAGCAAAAACACTAACCTAGTCAGCAAGCTACTTGCTTTGGACTGATAGGTTAGAATTGATACATCTGCGCATTCTCACCTGTTTCTTTTAGAGTCAAATATACCCTTCTGAGGATGGTTGGATGTGTTTCATAATATAGTATGTATGTGTGTGTATATATATATATATTCTCTACATAATGATATATATGATATATATGTATATATATCCCATTCTACTCACAGTCAAAGCCAAGTTATATGTACATACATACACACACACACACACATACACACACACACACACACACACACACACACACACACATATATATATATATATATATATATATATATTACATAGAATTTATTTGATGATTTAATAGCATCCTGTTTTGAACAACCAAACCACAAAACGAGTTCAAGGGCCAGCTACCAGTCAGTTCCTTTATACTTGCTTAGCTGAGGGTTTGTGCCAACATAACAGGCAGTGAGCTGGGATTGAAGTACGGGCTCTGGAGTAAGGGCTTTTGGATTAGGAGGTTGGTCCAAGACCCCAGCTCTGAGGTCCTGGGACTTTTTGAAGAAATGAGCAAATATATGAAAAGTGCTTAAAATAGTGTCTGGCTTATAACAAACAATCCATAAACTTGATTTGTTTATGAGTAAAATATGAACCCTGTGGTATGGCTAGGACAGAAACCCATTTTTCTGTTCTCAAAGCTTGGACAACATGAGTTCTTTCATTCATTCTGACATTGTCTCTCCGTATCACAGAATCTTAATTTTTTTAAAAAATATTTTTAGTTGTAGATGGACGCAATATCTTTATTTGTTTGTTTGTTTATTTATTTATTTATTTTTTGTGGTGCTGAGGATTGAACCCGGTGCCTCACACATGTTAGGTAAGTGCTCTACCACTGAGCCACAATCCCAGTCAGAATCTTAATTTTGAAAGGAATTTTATAAGTCTCCTACTGGAAGTTGCTGTCTACAGTGTCTGGGGCATGCTCAGTACATAGCTCTTCACAACAAAGAATAACAAAAGGTGTTTAAAATTGTGCTAATGCCAGCTCTTGAGCTCACACGTGGCAGCACACTGGTGTATGCTGTATATGTGCCCAGATGTTGGTCCTTCATCCCCTGGGGTCAGCCTCCTGACTTTACCTTAATGTGCTATATACTGTCTATTTTTTTAATATGCCTTACTGTAAAAAATGTGAGAAAACCCTGCTTCTTGTTATGACAGTTGAATTGACTTTAGAAGGCTCCAACAAAGGCAGTATGATCTATATGCTGAGTTAAATTTCACTACTTTTGGTGGTATCTGTTGACTCACTGGGGTATTTATACCCCAATAGTAGATGCCAGCACCAGGAAACCCACATCTCAGAGGCTTTTCATTACTAGCTCCTCATTTTTCTATCTCAATCAATATCAAAGACTGTAAGAATTAGCATAATGAACATGAGAAATTTTCACCAGTGCAATCAATGGCATTCAAGACCTTCAGATGGCCTAAAATATCTTAGGAATACTGCCTGGTCTTACATAAACTAGACAGAAGAATCTGGCAAGGCCTGTAGCCCATACCCTTAAACCCAGCACCCAAAGTCTTATACCGCAGGTTCAGTGTCCATTTGTGGACAGAGGAATTCCTGGTTACTGACTGACTACACAGAATACTGCCTGTGGAATGCTGTTTTGTCTCAGCAAAACTTTTAGGCAAGATGTAATCAGATTACTTAAAAAACAGAGTTTGGCACATCATATGAACAATTTTATGCTTGTTTATTAATAGATCATTTGGTCAATATCTATCTAAAAGGATTTCATCTAAGACTTGATTAATTTTAACATGATCATGAGTTGTGGAGGAATAACTTACCCTATCTTTAACTTTTTGGTGGCTGCTACCTCCCAAAAGGTTGTGAATGAACAAATTAGCTGAAGTTGATATGAAACATCTCCCACTCCACTCACAGTCAAAGCCAAAGAGTTTCCCAAAGTGGGCATAACATTATTTCAATGCCTTTTCCTTCCTCTCCCCCTGATTGTTCAACTAAGTTCCTGATGCTCACTTAAACTAACTCAGTCACTCTGGTCTCATTTGTCCTTCCAATACAGGAGTTTTTTAAAGTGTGATCTCTGCATCAGCACAACTGTGAACTTAGTGGAAATGAAAAATTAACTTCCTCTCCTTCCCCAACCCTGAATTTCTGAATAGAAACCTGGGAACTGTGTATCAATAAGCTCTGCAGGGATTCTCCAGGTAATGCTTAAGTTATTATATAGGAGTCCCCTCTTACCTACTGTTATGGTTTGGATATGAGGTATTTGCCAGAAAGCTCCTATGTTAATGAAAGAGTGTTTGGAGGTGAAATGATTGGATAATGAGAGCCGCAACCTAAATAATCCATCCTTATTTGAATAACTAGGTAATATCTCTAGGCAGATGGGGCATGGCTAAAGGAGATGGGTCACTGGGGACATCCTTTGGAAGGGTTTTTTATTCTCTGAGGCCTCTTCTCCTATCTCTCTCTGATTCCTAGGTGCCATGAAAAGAAGAACACTCTCCATCCTTCTACCATGATGCTTGCTTCACATCAGGACCAGAGCAATGGAGTTGGCTAACCATAGATTGAACCTCTGGAACCATGGGCCAAAAAAAATTTTTCCTCCACTAAGTTGTTCTTGTCAGGTATATTTGTCTCAGTGATGCAAAACTGACCCATACAGAAATTGGTAACAGGAATGAGATCTAACCTGACTAACTTGACTATGTGGTTCAGAAACCTGTGGAAATTGTTTACAGGATAAATTTGGGATAGTATGGAGATGCAAAGTGAAAAAGCTTTAGAATGTAATGAGAGCTTCATAAGCAATCCTGATGGGAACTCAGAGGATCAGAATATCTGTAGGAATGTGGACTGTGCTTATGAGATTTCAGAAGGAAATGAAAACTTTATTGGGAAGTGAACTAGAGGCCACCCATGTTAGATGCTGTAGATGCCATATATGGAGTTCTAGGACCACCTGGGTCTCTGTCTTACTTTGGCTCCAATCCTTATTCCAATGCCCTTCCCTATTCCTTCCTTTTGGAATGGGAATGTTTACTCTGTGCCAATGTATATTGGATATGTGTAATTTGCTTTAGATTTTTACAGGGGCAAAATACTTGTCTACATTTTATCATGTCCTGAGACTTTGTGAGAAGCTGAATTTAAAGGTGGTGGACAAATTCAGCTGGCAGAGAAAATCTCAAAGCAGAACAGCATTCAAGTAGTGGCATGGATATTGCTGGAAGCTTATAGCCAAGTTTACTGTGAGAATCAGGAGCAGAAATCAGAGCTTAAGGATTTAAAAAATTTGGAGTTTGGCCAGAAAAGTGATTATAGAACTGAGGCCCAAGGAAGACTGGTCATTGAAGAAATTATAGCCACTAAAGAGATGCTAAGTACTTTATACAGAGAAAATAGGAAAAATGGCTTGAAGGAATCTCAGGAATTTACAAGACCACACCCACTGTAGGCTCAAGAGTGTAGATTCCTTGAGAAGAGATCACAGGGCTGCCCTTCTTGCTTATAGAGGGCCTAGGAAGTCCTTTCACCATGATCAGCCACTCAGGCACTCCCAGGCCACTGAGGCCATGATTCCAGAGGGCTCAGCTATTGCATGAGCTGGCAGCAAACTTGGTATCATTCACATGGTGCTGGTTCTGTAGAAATTCAGGATGTTGGAGTTAAGAGGACATTAAGGCTTCCATGAGATTTCAAAGGAAGCCCATGAGACCAGATGAAGAGTAGCAGGGTTGGAGTCCCTGCAGGTTACACCGGAGAGGGTGGTGCATGAAGCTGTGAATGTGGAGCTGAAGGGGAATAGAGAATCCAGGAATCAAGAGATGCTAGTAACACAGACAGTCTTCCAAGAAAAGCAACAGTTTTTCTCAACAGTAGGTTGAGGAAAGAGTCAGGCTAAAAAAGAACCCATGTGTACTGCAACCATCAAGGCAAAAGGGGCAGGGCCATCCAAGCCCTTTGGAAATAATATCTCACAGCCCAGTGTCCTAGATGTTGTATATGGCGTTCTAGGACCAACTGGGTCTCAGTCCCACTTTGGCTCCAACCCTTATTTCAATGCCCCTCCCTATGCCTTCCTTTTGGAATGGAAATGTTTACTCTGTGCCAATGTATACTGGATATGTGTAATTTGCTTTAGATTTTTACAGGGGCTCACAGCCAAGAGTTTGCCTTGAGTCTCAGAAGAGACTTTAGACTTAAACTTTTGGGAAATGATGTAACTGTTAAGGCTATGAGACTCTCGGAGATGAACAAAATGCATTTTTGTATTTTGAGATGGACATGAACTTTTAGGAGCCAGAGGTAGAATGTTATGGTTTGGATATGAAATGTCCTCCAAACATTCCTGTCCTCCAAACATGGCCTGTAGTAACACAGGACAGTTTGGAGGAGAAATGATAGTACTAGGAGAGTTCTAATCTAATCCATCCTAGTTTGAATAGACTGACTAAGGTGCTAACTAGTATACAGGTGGGGTGTGGCTAGAGGAGATGAGTCACTGGGGGAGTTACTTGGAAGAGTCCTTCTTCCTAGTAGCCCCTTCCTCTCTCTCTTTCTGCTTCCTGACTGTCATGAATGGAGAAGCACTCTTCTACCACAACCTTCTGCCATTATGTGTTAATTCACTTGAGCCTACAGCAATGGAGTTGGCCACCATGGACTGGGATGCCTAAAACAGTGAGCACCCCCAAAACTTGTCCTCCTCTAAGTTGCTCTTTTCAGGTAGTTTGATCAAAGCAATGCAAGGCTGACTAAAGCATCTATGATTTAACTTTCTAATTTGTCACCATGGCCGACCTCCATCCAAAAATATTAAATGGAAAATTTTAGAAATAAACAATTCAAAATTTCTAAATAACATTGATTACAGTATATTTTAATTATTCTATTTTACTGTTGATTATTGTTGTTAATCTCTTACTATGTCTAATTTATAAATTTAATTTATCATAGGTATGTTTATATTGCCATTCTTTGGTATCTGTTGGAAATCAGTTCCAGGACCCCTGGTGGATACCAAAATCCACAGATGCTCAATGCCCTTATAATATTAAGTGGTGTTGTATTTACACATAATGTAGATACATCCTCCTGTATGATTTAAATAATTTATAGATTACTTATAATACCTAATAAAATATAAATGTTATGTAAATAGATATTATATGATATCCTTTAGGGAATAATGACAAGGAAAAGATTGTACATGTTCAGTATAGATTCAAACCCCTCAACCCCACCCCAATGTTTTCAATCCAAGGTTGATTGAATACTCAGATACAGAAATTAAGGGTAAGATGGATTGACTGTATAGGAACAAGCACAGCATATTTAGGGTTCTTTACTATCAGCAGTTTTAGGCATCCACTGGGGTCTTGGAATGCATTTCCTGCAGAAGAGGGTGGACAGCTGTGGTAAAAATGCACTAACAAGCGAATCAAGAACAAAGTTGAAACAAATATATGCTGAGACTGACTTCTAAACCTCACTCTGTGCACTTATTTTTATTGGACTGGACTGCTCTTTCCCCAGATTTGGTCAACTCTGACCCTCAATTTCTATTGCTCTTCTTTATCTTTACTCAAGTTTCTTCTTCTTAATGAGGTGTTCCCTGAGCATGCAGTTTAGATGGGACCTCAACTATGACACTCTCCATTCTTCCTACTTTATTTTTCTCCATATTCACCATCTCCTTTATTACCATTTACACTGCATATATTTCTTATTTATAGTCTTTATTGTCTGCCATCTGACTGTCAGAAAGAAGCTCCACATGGATGGAGTTTTGACGACTTTGCTCACTAGAACCTAGAATAGTGCCTGATACATGGCAAACACTCAGTAAATATTTATTGAATAGAATGAAGTAAGAATGAACATAAGTTCAAGCAAAAGGAAGAGAAAAAAGTTGGGTGAGAAATATTTTTATAAAATAATCCATTTTGCTGTTTATTAAAAAATAAGTTATGAGTCAGTCATGACTAAAATAATAAAACACTGAATTCTGAAATGTAACAAAAATCATTGGTTCTAAAGGATGTTGAGTAATAAAAAGACAGATGCCTAAAATAAAGACATACTGAAGTCTAACCCTGGAGATTATATATATATATATATATATATATATATATATATATACTATATTATGTATATATATTTATTACATTATATATAATATATACTAAATATATATATCTATATATACATATGTGTGTGTGTGTGTATCTGGGTTTGATCCCTAGCACCCTCCATTATATCATTACATATATACATATATGTGTGTGTGTGTGTGTGTGTGTGCATATATATATATATATATATATATATATATATATATATATAAAATGGAGGTGCTAGGGATCAAACCCAGGTCCTCACACATGTTAAGCACATGCTGTACCACTGAGCAATATATCAGCCCTAGCTTTTAGACCATTGTTTTAAAAATCATGCTTAAATATATATTCTGTGTTAATCTTATCAGTTTGGTAATTTTAGGTTGCTATGTTATTAATAGAGAAGTTTTAAGGTTCAGGGACCAATGAAGCAGTATATTACCACTAATTATTAAGCTTGTCTGTGGTAATGACTAACATTTCATCTTGAAGGCTTGATATTTCCTGAATTATGCTGTGGATATTCTGCCAGTAGGACACTGTGACGTTCTTGGGAAAGTTACTAAAATTCATTGAGAGATTCTTCACTAATTCAGTGCAGTTGCCAATAAAGATCTCCAGAAAGCTTTAGAATATGAGGTCTCCCAGGCAATCTCACGTTTTAAAAAATGAGGTATAAATTACATGCAATGAAATGCACAGGTGGATTTTCACAAAGTATGTATTCATGTAATCAAAACCTCTCTGTCAAGATATAGAACATTTCCATTATCCCATTGAGTTCCTTAGTATCCTGTTCCAGTTCTTCCTCCAACTCTGGGCAATCAGCATTCTGATTTCTATCACTGATCTAGTTTTGCCTGTTCTATACTTTCACATAAATAGAATAATACATAATGTACTCTTTTGGTTTTGACTTCTTTTCACTCAGTGTAACATTGAGTCTGGCTACTCCACATCTTGCTCCAGTCATCATATTATCAGTATGTTAAGTTTTACCATTTCTGGAGGATGTGAATTGATACTCAATGGTAGTTGTATTTTGAATTTCTTTGAAGACTAATTTTGTCGAGTATCTTTTAATGGACTTATTGACCATTTGTATACCTTCTTATTGAAGTATCTACATTTGCCAATTTTTAAAAAAATATTTCTTTTAGTTGTAGGTGGATACAATATGTTTCTTTCTTTCTTTCTTTCTTTCTTTCTTTCTTTCTTTCTTTCTTTCTTTCTTTCTTTCTTTCTTTCTTTCTTTCTATGTGGTGCCAGGAATCAAACCCAGTGCCTCATGCATGCTAGGCAAATGCTTTACCACTGAGCCCACAATCCTGACCTCATTTGCCCATTTTAAATCAAATTGTTTTTATTGAGTTGTAAGAGTTCTTAACATATTCTGGTTACAAGTCTTTTTCCTAATATTTGCCACAAATATTTCCTCCCAGTCTTTTCTTAGTGATATCTTTTGAAGAGCAAATATTTTTAATATTGATAGTATAATTGATTCATTTTTATGGTTAGCTTTTTGTGTCTGTACCAAAAGCTGCCTATTCTGACGGCAAAGATATTTTCCTATGTTTTCTTCTAGAAACTTTATATATTTATTTTTGTGTTACATTTCATCTCAAATTAGTTTTGTGAAAGTTTAGTATTGAGGTACATTTTTTGTAATGTTTGTTTATTTGACTGAGTATTATAATAGAAAAGATTTCCTTTTATCTCTCTGAGATATATTAATACCTTAGTCAAAAACCATGAATGAATTCTCCTATTTTGACTAAGGTATCAAAAATCATGAATGAATTAACCATATATGATCATCTGTAAATAGGTCAATTTTTAGACTCCCTGCTCTGTTCCATAAACAATTTTTCCATCCTTACACTAATATTATACACTCTTGATTATTACAGCTTGAAATACAGATGTTTAAGTTATCAACTTTGATCTTTATTTCAAGGTTGATTAATTATTCTAATTTATTTACATTTCCTTATAAAATTTAAGCCCACTTATCATTTTTTTAAGGAAGTCTGTTGAAATTTTTGTTATGGTGGCCTTGACATTCATGAATTTGAAGTATATCTTTTCTATAATCTAATCATCTTTAGCATCTGTCTGCAATGTTTGTTTCAAGTGTACAGGGTTTTTTTTTTCCTTTGCACATATTTTGTTGTCTTAACCAATAAGCATTTCCTTTTATTTTTCTTACTATAAAGAATACTTCAAATTTTTCCATTTCTTTACTAGTATATAGAAATATAATTGTTTTTGTATATTGACAAGGTAATACATTTATTAGTTCAAGTATCTTTTTAAAATAGATTCCTTATGATTTTTCAACATAAACTATCAATTATATGTCAATAAAGACAGTTTTTCTTCTCTTTCCAATATGTCAGTTTTTTTTTTATTAACTTAGCACTGGCTAGGATCTCCAGTATGATGTTGAATATAAGTGGTAATAGTGGACATTCTTATTGTCTTTAGAAGTGTTCAGTTTTTATTATCAAGGGATGTTAGCTCTTGCCTTTTTGTAAACATTTTTTATCAGGTTGAGGAAATTCATTTCTATTACAAATTCTTTGGGTTTGTGTATCAACTAGTGTTGAATTTTGTTTATGGTTTCTCTGCATGTTTCTGCATTACAGATTCTACAGATATTAAAGGGTTACTATTATTATTTAAGGAGTAATAGCAATAATTTTACTCCTTTGATATCTATAGGATCTGTAATGAGACCCTTTATAACACTCTTGATATTGGTAATGTACTTTGTATCTTTTTATTAATTAAGATAATTTATTAATTTTGTTAATATTTTCAAAGAAATAGCTTTGGGAACCAGACTGATGAACAGACTATGCTTGTTTTCAGGAATAGGAGAATGAAATACTTTGGTTTGCGTTTGTTAAATTCAGCTTCAAAACTGTAATTAGGATGGCCTTAGGAAACATTAACATTTTTTTAAGTCTGATAAAAATACATGTATATAAAATTTACCATCCTGTTCATTTTTAAGTGTACAATTTAGTAGCATTAACTATATTCCCATGGTTGTACAACCTTTCTGCAGAACTCTTTTCACCTTGAAAAACTGAAGTCTGTAACATTAAATCCTCACATATGTACCATCTGTTAAGGAAGCTTATTATGGAAAGAATTTCTCTACTGTGTATGAGCTTGAATATGATCAAGTCCTAATAGTTTAGAGATATGATTTCTCCTTTTTCTAATTGTTCTATATTTGTCTCTACCAATTACTCCATAAACGCCAATAATGACTTTGTAGAGAGACCAAAACTCATTGGCACCTCATTGAAGCTCCCTTTTAGTGACAGAAAAACGGAAATATAATCCCAGTCCATTTTAATTATGTGTCACCTCAAAGATGTCAGGTTGTATACTCAGCAACACTAGTTTAGGATCACAGAAGTGAAATCTAATACAAATCTATTTTGAAAAGTAAAACCGTTTTTCTTGTTATTTTTCATATAAAATGCATTAATTTTATAATAACTACTGGATTCCTATTTTCATGCCTATATATTTATTCCTCAGTGCTTACATTTTCTACATATTTGAAATTAAATGAATTCATGAATATCCACAGAAAACACTTAAGGAAATTATGCACTCACAACAATCTAAGTATAGTTTGTGTTTTGTGGCTTAGATTCCAAGCAAATTTGATGACATAGAACACGGGCACTACTTACACTTTAAATTCATGTTTACATAGTTCTAAGCTAGGTGTAGTGCCTTGCAAACTCCTCAAAAGCAGTGACTAAAACATGAAGAATGATAATAAATACAGCAAAGCTAGAGGTTTTTAGAATCAAATGAAATTTTATTCCACCCAAAGAGTTCAAAGAGAATTATTACCTCATTTCTTATTACTGAATACCTCAGCAAACACATACTAGAAAATACCTTGAAGTGTACAAAATCAACATGCAAAAATCAATAGCTTTCCTATACAGCACTAATGAATTCAGTGAAAAATAAATCAGGAAAACAATTACCATATTACCATAGCTTCAAAAAAAAAAAAAAAACTAAAATAAATCTAACTGAGGAGGTGAACGACTTCTACAGTAAAAATGATGGAACACTAAAGAAATAAATTGAAGAAAACACTAGAAGATGGAAAGACTTCCCATATTTATCTATAGGCAGAATTAATATTCTTCACAGAACTAAAAAAAAAAGTACTAAAATTTATTTGGAAGAATAAAAGACCTAGAATAGTCAAAGTAATTCTAAGCCAAAAAAGAAAAATAAATGCTGGAGGCATCACAATATCCAGCTTTAAATTATACTACAGAGCTATAGGAACAGCTTTATGGTTTATGTGATACTGGCCAAACCAGACACATAAACCAATGGAGCAGAACAGAAGACACAGAGACAAACCCATAAAGATACAGTCATCTGATCTTTGACAAAGGTGCAAAAAAACACTCTGGAAAAAAAAAAAGAGTCTTCTAAACAAATGGTATAAAAAAATTTTAAACAAATCCATTCATAGAAAATGAAACTAGATCATCCTGCACAAAAGTCAATTCAAAATGGATCAATGATCCAGATATTGCCAGGCATGGTGGCGCACGTCTGTAATCCCAGCGACTCCAAAGGCTGAGGCAGGAGGATCTGGAGTTCAAAGCCAGCCTCAGCAACATTGAGGCATTAACCAACTTAGTGAGATCCTGTCTCTAAATAAAATACAAAATAGGGCTAGGGATGTGGCTTAGTGGTTGACTGCCCCTGAGTTCAATCCCTAGTACCAGGAAAAAAAAAAAAAAAAAGATCCAGAATTAGCAAGTGCTGTAAGAACATGTAGGATCAATACTTCAACATACAGGCAGGCCTAGGCAATGCTTTTCTCAATAGGACTTCTAAAGTTCAGGAAATAATACCAAGAATTAATAAATGCTTCTGCACAGAAAAAGAAAAAAAAATGTCAAGAGAAAGCCTGGGGGAAGACTTTTGCTTGCTACATTTTTGTCAGAAGATTAATATCCAGGGTATGTAAAGAATTAAAAAATTTACATAAAAAGAAATAACCCAATCAATAAATGGGCAATGAGCTAAACAGATATTTCTCAAAAGAAGAAAAACAAAGGACCAATAAATATATGAAGAAATGTTCAGTATCTTCAGCAATTATGGAAATGAAGATCAAAGCTACATTGACATTTCATCTCACTTTAATCAGAATGGCAACACTCAAGAATATAAACAAGGGCTGGAGCTGTGGATCAATGGTAGCACATTCGCCTGGCATGTGTGAGGCAATGGGCTCAATTCTCAGCACTACATATAAAAACTAAAGGTCTATCAACAACTAAAAAAAAAATTTAAAAAGAATAAAAACAATCAAATGCTGGAGAAGATATGGAGAAAAAGATCACTTTTACTTTGCTGGTGGCATTGTAAATTAATGCAACCACTACGGAAATCAGTATGGAGATTCCTCAAGACTAGAAATAGAACCACCATGTGACCCAGCCATACTATTTTTTTGTATTAATCCTAAAGAATTAAAATCAACATACTATAGTAATACATGCATACCCATGTTTATAGAAGCACAATTAACAATAGCCAAACAATGGAACCAGCCTAGGTGAGTATTAATGGATGAATGGATAAGGAAAATGTGCCATGGATACACAACAGAGTTGTATTCAACCATAAAGAATGAAATTTTCTCATTTGCAGGAAAATTGATGGAACTCCAGAGCATCATGTTAAGTGAAATAAGACAAACTCAGAAAGCCAAGGGTTATGTTATCTCTGATATATGGAAGCTGGGGTGCGGGGGAGAGAAGTGTGTGTGTTGGGGGATGCAGGGAGATCTCAGAAAAACAGAAGGGAGACCAGTAGAGTAAATGGACCAAGGGGAGGGAGGAAGAGAGAGAAAGGGGCAGCACTGGGGAATGAAAGAGACCAAATTATATTGTTATGTCATGTGCATGTACAAATATGTAGCCATGAATTCCATTATTATGTATAATTATTATATACTCATAAAAGTATTTATATAGTAATAAAAGAGAAAACAACCTGGACAGGAATCATGTTTGCATTCCCAGTGTCTCATAGAGCATCTGGTACATAGTAGGTATTCATTAGAAACATGTTGAATAAATAAATGGTTGATGACATTAATCTTTATTTCTTGTCTTCCAAATTTGTGATTTTTAGGAAACTGCCTTAAACAAAACTTGTTCAGATCAAAGCACATGCATAAAATCACAGCAAAGTGTGATATGATAAATAATATATTTGGTCCTGATCCCCACTCCCAGCACAGTTCTTCAGAAACTCTGAATTTTCGCAGTGATAGGTGTGTCTTTGTTATGCTAATGAGCGAACCCACAGGGACCTTTAGATTTTTATGAGAGAAGGCCCTGCCACATCAAGAAGACCAAACATATACCATTAGAGGTTGGAACTTTCAGCCTCAGCCCCGCAACCTCCTGGATGGGGAAAAGGATTGGGATTGAGTTCAATCACACCACGAAGGATTTAATCAATCATGCCTGCAAAATGAGACCCAGATAAAAACTTTAGACACTGTGCTCAGTGGAGCTGTCTGGTAGGTGAACACCTCAATGCGCTGGGAGCGTGGCGAGCCCTGACTCCAGGGAGACAGAACCTTCTGTGCTCATGATCCTTCCAGATCTTGTGCTACACATCTCTTCATCTGGCTGTTCATCTGTATCCTTTATAATAAATGCTAATCATTAAGTACAGAACACTCCTGAATTCTGTGAATCGTTCTAGAGAGTTATCAAATCTGAGGGGCTTGTGGGAAGCCTTTTTGTGTTTGCCCTGGCAGAAGTGCAGGTGGCTTGGGACACCTGAAGTTTGTGGCTGGCATCATGTCTAAAATGGGGCAGCGTTTTGAGACTGAGTCCTTAAATTGCAGGGGGTCTTGCCTAATTCTGGATAGTGTCAAATTAAGCTGAATTATAGGACACTCAGAGAATTGGTGTCAGAGAATTGATATCAGAGCAAAGAAAATCAGGAGGAATTCCAAGGCAGCTTGAGTACCTGCTTGAGTTTCTCTGATATAAAACAAAACAAACAAACAACAACAACAACAAAAAAAAAAAACATTGTAAACTTAGGATCATAGATTTTATGAAATAGCTGTGTATAGCAGAATGAACATTGTAACCAAATCTTCATAACGGCCAAATCTTGGAAAATTCACTTGATCTTGAAGATCCCTAGTATCTACATCCTTAAAAGTGAAGCTAATGATACCTATCTGGAATGGTTAATTTTATGTGTCCACTCGTCTGGGCCACATTACCTAGAGAGTTGATCTACATTTTGGATGTTTCAGTGAAGGTGTTTGGGGATAAGATTTATACTTAAATTGGTAAACTTTGAGTCAAGCAGATTGCCCTCCACAGTGTGAATGGGCCTCCTGTATCAGTTGAAGGCCTGAATAGAACTAGAAGACTGACCTTCCAGAGTAATGAAGACTATGCTTCAATTGTAACATTGTCTAACCGTAATATTGGCTCTGCCTGGATCTCCAGCCTGTTAGCCCATACTGCAGCGTATGGACTTGCCACCTCTGTAATTGTGTCCATCAATCCCATAAAATAAATTCCTCCCCTGCCACACACACTCACCATTGTTTCTGTTTCTCTTGAGAACTGTGACACACATTTCATCTGGTTGTTGCAAGAATTAAATGAGATAATGTATTTGAAACCACTTTTAAAAAATAAAGCACTGTAAAGCATGAGGGTAGTTGCCTGCCTAGTACATGAACTGTGTAAAGAGCTTTGCTGAGGTTTGTAGACATACATATTAATAGTCAAAGGAGGTCACAGGATCAACATCCTAGGTAAATCGGTTTGGAATATTACAGAAGAAGCTACAAGACAGCAACCAGTAGGAAAGGCACTTCCTAGATTTCTGTTCTGGAAAAATACAGCATCTGTGGCCATGAAATGTCAACGTATTGAAGACAGGAAATCATGGCTTAGCGGACATGGTTCCATTTACACAATCAGCAATAGGCACAATTCTTTGCACATAGTTGTTGTCACATAATTGCTGGAGAATAAATGACTTTTATTTATGTGGCCAATCAAAAAAGTACACTTTTGTGAATGACTAGGTGGAAATTGTCAAATACCTTGGAATTAACACAGGCACTTTGACATACAGCATGGAGGGTTAGAAAACACGTATGTATGGAAGCTCTTCAGAAGAGTTAACTGTCAGTTGATCATAGTCTGTGTGCTAAATAAGGGGGCTGGAAGATTTAACTAGGAGAAGCCAAAGCCAGGACCCCAGGGTGCTTCCTTGATCAAACCTACAGCCAGACCTCCTTCTCAAACAAAACGGCTTTGCTTCCATGGACCTTTGCTGACCTCTGCATAATAGCAAGGTGTAAATATAACTTGGAGAAAATATCAGGGTCACTGTACTGAATGACTACTTTTAAACTCGGGGACTGGAATAAATGTAAACTTTAAATTCCAGTCATTGGAAAGCTATTTAACAGCAGAGCAAACACTACCCAGCGTCACTTGACAACTCAGATCTCCAGATGACTTTTTGTGTAGCAGTCAATGCTTCACAACTCCATGAATTGTGGTTTATGTGGGCAGATATTTTTGAGGCTCAGCGGTAGAAGAACACACGGTTGCTTTCAAAACATTCTAAGCAAAAAGTTTCAGTTTGAAAAAGAAAACCAGACTTCTAGTCTTGTTGATATTTTTGGAACTGTGTCTTCATAATGATATTTCCAGGCTTCTCTGGATATAGGAGTAATGGAGAACCTACAAAGACAGACTGCCTTAAATTAAAACAACAGTACAGATATTAGTTTCCACTTACAAAATTGGGAAAGAATTTGTAAAACACTGCCCAGTATTACTGAAAGCATATCCCTTCACTGCTTATTGGAAAACTATTTGACAAAAAAATAAGTTCATTAATTAAAATTAAGAAAAAAGAAAAGTTTAAAGAAAGCTCAATACTTTGAAGATACAATTCTACCTCTAAGACTTTCACCCAAGAAAATAATCCTATATCAAAACAAAGATCCAGTCACTCACTCCGGTTCAATACTGTGTTGATTATAATAGTGAAGAATTAGAAATAAATGCAATGTCTAACAGTAGGGAATCATCTAAGGGAATTTTGCTTCATCCATATGAAGGAATAGTATGCAACCATTAAAAATAAGATTGAAGAAGAAAAACTTTAAACCTACTCTCAGATAAAACTATCCTGGAGCCAATTGAGCCTGGTGCAGGCAATTGGGAATTTGGTCATCATTTTGTTAAAAGAAAAAGCAGTCTACAAAGCACTGTGTACAAAATGTCTATTTTTATTTTTAAAAAACAAGCAATATAGATTTATACATGTGCCTAAAAGAAAAAGCTAGAAGAGTAGACATTAAAATGTTGAGAGTAACATATCTTCAGGTGGTGGGGTGACAGGGGATTTTTTTTTTATCAGATGCTTTATTCTCCCCTCACCAAATCTTATAAAATAAAAATTCAATCAGCAATTGCCAGGGGTGGGGTACTTTTAAACATTTTGAACAAAACGAATAGCAAATAAACAAACAAAAAGCCTGTGATAAACTAGGGTTATCTACTAAAAGAAGAAGAAAAACTTTTTACAGAGCCATGCCTAAACCCCATTGCACTTCAGGACTTCACACTCTAAGGCACTTTGTTCAAGATAATTTAATTCAGGCTTAACGGTCTAGCGTAACCTGAAAACTTCACATTATCTTCATTTAACATGAAGTATTTCCTACCCACACTGTGCTAAGCCTCGCACAGGGTAATGAAGTCACTCTGTACAGCTCCAGCATTCATACACAGAGGTGGCTGGACACTGTCACATAAATGTTAGCACACAGACACCACCTTGGAGGGGGGAGGTTTTGGCCATCAATCACTATTCTTTATCTCACCGAAATCTAAAACTATATCTAGAGGAAAATAAATGAAGAGCTCCTAGCCCGGATCCATATGTAAACAGATCCATCACAGCTACTGAGAAGAAGTTAGAAATGTCTGGTGCATCCTTCACCTCTGGGAGATGAAGATGTCGCCCCTGGGTGCACCCAGCCTTCCCACAAGGGTCCTTGATGTCTCTGATAGAGTGGATTGGAAGAATCATCTTGTCTATTCATGTCAATCCTCCTCCACTAACTAGTGCAGCTGGGTGGGCAATGGATTTGAAATTTTAAAACGACTGTTGGTGAAAATGGCTGAGAGGTGGGTTAGTTTAGTTCTAAATAAGTGCCCATCAAGTGAAACCTAACACTTTTCCCGGTTCATTTCCACCTGTTCCTGCACCGTAAAAAGGAAAGAATTGACAATATTTATGTATTCATATATAGTTTTTACATATGAATCAGTCAGAGATCCAGAAAAAGTTAGTCTTAAACAAAGTTCACAAGTGTCCCACTTTGTCCATTGTGTGCACTGTGATGACACAGGGGGACAGTTCCAAGCTAACTTTAAACCTTCTCTCAGATAAAACCATCCTGGAGCCAATTGAGCCTTGCCTGCATGGGTGTTTTGAATTAAAAAAAAAAAAAAAAACTAGCAAACTTTTAAAAACTGACAGTGAATAGAAGTTTAAGCACATAAGTTTCCAAGGAACATGTGATCTCATGGTCTCCCAGTTCATGATGATATTTTGAAACTCAATAGAGAATCCAAGTTAACCCATTATTATGCCTCATCATTATACCTTCTCTGAGAGTTGAAAGATGCAAGATTGTACATCATTTTTACAAGACTGTACAGATACTGCATCAGCCCACCATTCTTCTGGAAATGAAAATAGACAGAAAGTCACAGAGCATAGAACTCATAGACTCACCTTGCTGTCGCTGATCCTCCTGCAGGTGACAGGTGCTCGGACTGGTGAACAGGTGGCTGCTGCCCTTCCTTTGTGTGGTAGACATGATACCAGCAGTCTGGCTGTGGCTGGAGAATTGCTAGGGCATTTCCTTCCCCCAGCCCGTCACCTACACTGGTCCCCAGAAGGCACCCGGAACCACAGGTACACGCAGATCCTGGCTTGTGTGTAAAACATTTACTCTGCTAATAAACTTCCAAGTTTTTCCAAGTCATGACTCCTGAAATAAATATTTACCAATGTTACTTCTCCTACATAAAATGATGCCAATTCATTTGGCTAAAAAGGAGACTTAGTCCCTTTACTTCAAAGCAAATTGAAACTTTCTTCTCTTGTAGTCTAAAATCCTACAAAGTCACTATTTCTAACAGATTACAGTTTTGGTAAGTTTGGTAATTCTTGTCTGCTGATGTGAAATCCAATTTCTTCGGTACTTAGAGATGACTGCTAGAGTAAAGTAAAAAGTGGTGCGGGGTTAAATCAAGTGATTCCTGTGCCTGTGCCTAGTCTGAGTTGCCCTCAGTGACAGCTGGACTTGTACAGTTCTTAAAGGAGACTGGAAGGAGGAGGAGCCAAGGGACTAGGCTGATTAGCATAGAGAGGCAGGCCAGAAGTGGCCTGCTTTGAATAATAGTGACCAGAGCTGGGATTCTAACGATGTCCCGCTGTTACAGTAATTAAATCTCTGACTTCCAGTCCTTTGTTTGTAATTAAAACACTAGCTGAAAACGGGTTTACCTTGCGTGGATAGTCTTTTCTACATGTGAAATCTAAAAGGTACAACTGGAACTGGTAATGAGCTCATGGAAATATACTGCTGGAACTTTCGATTTCTGTAAACACCTCCTAGTCTTCAGGAGAGGGCAGACTCCCTGCCAAAGCAACTACTTGGAGTTCTGGAAGAAAAATAAACACACAAAACACGATTTTTCCAGAAACTTATCTTTGTTTGCCCCTTAGACTCTCTATTGCTATTTCTAGGTCATAAGACAAGTGTTTTCTTGTGTTTGCTATTTCATTACTGTTGCAAAACATAAACCCAAACACCTTTAATTGAACTGAAGTTGTAATGAATGCTGGCAGATCCTGCCCTTTAGGATTCACAGCTCTTTGTGAAGCCAGCAAGGAGGTAGTAGGCAATAATCATGACAGAGCTGTTTAGCCTCAAAGTCTGTACACTCCAGCTTCCCGTGCATATTTGGAAATCGGTGCTAAACTTGACACTCTCTGAGAAGGTTATGTCCAAGCCAGATCTGGGTAGGTGCCCTCATTTTACTTTGAGGTGATTAACAATTCCCCAAGGATACTTTATGAAATGTGTGATTGTTTTTTTATGGTGCCTATGATTTATCAAAATGCTTTTATTGTTTTAAGAACCTATCCACTGCAGTTTTAACTCCATCACAGTGTAACAAATTATAGAAGTGTGTTGCTACTTGGAAAGAATCCCGTTATTAGAGACCCAGAGTTTCCACTTTAAATGACTGGTATTCATCTTGTCCTGTACAAAAAGTCATGGTGGAAGCTGAGGGTATTTTCTTCCTGAATAACATAAAGCAATCAATTTTTTGTTGATTGTTTTGGATGTCACTAATAAGCATATTATTATATAGGTAAAGAGCTCACAGAACTATAAGCCAGTCCTTGAAAAAATGATTGCAAAAAAAAGTTTGCTAGTGAAAAATTGTTAAAACATATAAACAGAATAGCATAATAAGCCCTGTGTACCCATTACTGGGATTCAATAATTGCCAACTCACAATCCTGTCTCAAATCTGGGCGTTTTCCTCTCCCTCTTCACTGCACCAAAGGACTAGAAGCACCCAGACATCACTGAATTCATAAATATTTCAGTATGTATTTTTAAGACAAGAGGACTTTAAAAAACATAATCATGACTGGGATTGTGGCTTAGAGATAGAGCGCTCGCCTAGCATGCGTTCAATCCTCAGCACCACATAAAAATTAAAAAAAAGATATTGTGTCCACCTATAAACAAAAAATAAATATTAAAAACATAATCACAATAAGACTGTCATAGTTGAACATGGTTCTTCAATGTGATTAAATATCTAGGCAGTGTTCTTATTTCTTTAGTGTCTAAGAGATTTACTTTCATAGGTTTTTTTTTCCTTCCTCTTCAAATTGGGACTCAAAGATCCATCCACACAATATACTTGATTTGATTTTTTTTAAGCCTTTCCAATCTAGTTTCCTCTTTGAAAGAATGTTGCTTGGGAACTACTTTCTATATACCCTAATTCGTGTCTAATTTTTCAAGGAAGAACCCTTGGGTGCCTCCATTTAACAAAAAAATGTTTTTGTTTTTGTTTTTGTTTTTGTTTTTTTTAGTTGTAGATGGACACAATACCTTTGCTTTATTTACTTATTTTTCGTGGTGCTGAGAATGGAACCCAGTGCCTCACATGAGCTAGGCAAGTGCTCTGCCACTGAATCACAACCCCAGCTTGCTGCCTCCATTTTTCTTATTCATTCATGTATGTAAAGCTGCAATCCTGCTCTCAATAGTGCACTGTGTGCCTATGTGTCGCAGGAGTGTGTAAAGTGACATTCAGTGTATCAGTCACAGCGGGGTGGGTGGTTACTCGCTTCCTCCCTCTTCCTCTACTTACCTTCAGAAACACCACCAAGTTAGATCACAGTGGGCCTACTGTGCGTTACTTTTCACCTGTAAAGAAGTCAGAATGTGGGGCTGGAGTTGTGGCTCACCAGTAGGATGCTCACCTAGCATGTGCAAGGCTCTGGGTTTGATCCTCAGCACCACATAAAAATACATAAATAAAATAGAAGGTATTGTGTCCAAGAACAACTAAAAAATAAATATTAAAAAAATTTAAAAAAAGAAGTCAGAACGCAGAAGTCTGGTTGGATCAAGAAACATGTCAATAACCATCAATATTTTTTAACTCATAATTTGACTAAAACTAAATTAGAATCCTGTAAAGCAAACCTTGTTCCCACATCAACACTCTGTGACCAGCCTCTTTCCAAAGGACACCACTGCTTTCCTTAATCCGAGTTCTTCCTTCTTTGCCATATCCTATCTGTTCAACCTGTGCCTTTGTATTCCCCAAAGTATACAGGGACATGACATGTCACAGATAATCAATCTTAGCAGCTAGCACTTTGAGGGTAGAACTTGAAAATGCTATTTTATGATTAGAATTTATAACTCAGACATCATAGTATTTGGTTGAATAATCTAAATGGTAATGAGTTCATAGGATGGTTTCGACTCTCAGTTGAATCATATTTACAAAAGGAGAACATATGCATTTGACTCCAGTACACAATAAATCGGCTTGCTTAGTAACCTGCCTGTTTTGAACATATTCATGATATATAGTCTATAAGCACATCTATTCTTTGAAAGCCTTTGGACTGTTTTGAATAACAGGTGCTATATTAATAAAAAGCAGTAGAATTGCATCTTTCACTTTTATGCTCAAAGAATAAAATAAAAGACATACAACAGAATGTAGATTAGAATACCGGAGCCCTTGGGCTGAGCCTTAATATGATTCCCAAAGTGCAATTAACATTACTAAATGATTACTGTAGCCGAAGTCTGGTGATTTAGTGTCAAGATGGCATTTTCTGTTGATTTTAAGTAACAGATCCCTTGATCCTTTGTATCAAACAATAATAAGTAGTGTTTTTTCCCCCCAAAATTACTCGTCCTTAATACATCAACCAAAGACATCGTGGATGAGAATGTTGGATTTCAGGATCTCACAATGGCTTTGTGTAACATTTACATCATAATGTGCCCATAAAGGTAGACTTCTGTGCTGCAGTAGTCATGTTACTGTAAATTACTGTATGTTATTAGCTCATAGAGTTTCCCAGGTAATACAATTGACTCAATTCCCATTATCGTCATCTGTAATTGCTACCATTGGTCTTTAATCCATTGAATATCAACATTTGTGTTTCAGTTATCAGAAACATTGCCCCATTCAGTAAATAATGCAGTTGCAATTCAAACTAATTTTGACCCTTCTGCTGAGGAGTCTTAGATTCTGTTGCCACAGGGCTCCCCCTGGAGGTCAGCACAGTCCAGGGTAAGTTAGTAAGGGAGCTTTTTTTTGAGGAGGTAGGAAAGTTACCCAATTATCCTCCTATGGTTGAAACTTGTTGCTGTATGGTGGTATTTGCTCTTCCACAGCTTTACATTTTTTCTACCTTTATTAAAGCCTTTTAGCCAGAGTTTAAACAAAATAATACCTAAGTTCAGAAAAATGCCCTTTTACTTTGTTTGTTTTAGTGGCAAGGAAACCCAGAGTATAGTGGTTCAGATTCCAAAATATCCACCATCTGGGAAGGATCAAATAATCCTGGCTCTGAATAGCATCTAGAAGTGTTTGCAATGCACAGTCATCAGGACCCATGAGTCTGAGGCAGAACAGAACTCTCTGAAGGTAAATATGTACTAACTGGGGTCTTTTTAAAATTACAGCAAATAAACTTGCACAAAGTCAAACTTGCTACTTCATTTGAATTTATATTTATAAGAATGAAACAATAACCAACCTGTGTTACTCCTTCCCTTTCTCATACCCTGCATCCTTAGTTGGGTCTTTGTTCCTACCATTTCTCTTCTCCCTTCCTTCTCTATGTCTTCTTTCACACATATTCATTTTTTGTAACTAGATGGAGTATAATATAACTTTGATGTATTGAAAATAAAATAATTCCATATCTGGTGTTTGCTTCAAAATAATATTGGAAAGGGAGATATGGTTGTATAGGAGAAATAAGATGGACCATACAGTGGTAAATATACGTAAGTGATGAGTACAGTGGGTTTTATTATGCTTTCATATCTACTTTTTAAATTTTTGAAATTTCTATAATAAATTTATAATAAAGAATTTAAAATTTAATTACTCTTGATGAGTCTGATTGAAAGGGTATGGCAATATGCTAGATTATTTTTAGAGTGTGGAGAGAAACTCTTCAAATTTCCTTTTTAAAATATAGCTTTTTACTCCCTGTGTTTTTCATACAAAGATAGAAAGTGTCATAATTCAAAATACATTACTATGGCAATATGTGAGTATGATTTATAAGCAACAACAACAATAAAAACCCATCCAGGATACTTCTCAAACATTTGTTGCTGGCAGAAGCATATGGCCATCAGGTTTAGAGACATCCATCGCCGAATCTTACATGAAGATGTCAGATTCATTTGAAGAGAACAAAGCAGTAGTTTCACCTCTCAATTGCATGAGTATGTTTTTTTACACATTATGTTTCTAATTTTATTACTATTTTGTCAATTCTATTTCTAAAATGTAATTAGATTGTGTCTTAGTCAGTTTGGGCTTTTATAACAAGCAGCCTTATACTGTGTTTTTTAAACAACAACAACAATTTTTTTTTTTTCACAGTGCTAGACACTGGAAGTCTGAGATCAGGGGACCAGCGTGGTCAAGTTCTGATTAAGGGCCCTCTTCTAGGTGGCAGACTACTGTGTTCTCATTATATCCTCACATAGTGAAAAGAGGTATCTCTGAGTTCCTTGTATGAGGACACTAATCCCATCCATGGGGATCCACCCTTGTGACCTCCCAAAGGCCCTACCTCCTAATACCATCACATTGTGAGGATTTCAACAAAAATTCAGATCAGAAGAGGTTGCCTTTTCAATGATGGAAGAATTTTTTATCCAAATTCAATTTCGTGGTGGAGCATTAAAGAAAGATACCTATAATCTCTGTAATGCCACTTGTTACTTTGGAGGCTGACCACAACTCTCAATAAATATTGGCTACTTCAGTACTTTTTGCCTCCCAGCCTAGAGATATATAAATGTGTATACACACACACACACACACACACACACACACACACACCCCACTCATGTCCCCGGCAGGCATTCACTTCTGGCATGGGAGAATGCATTGTTGCTGCTTAGACAATGATCTTCAGCTTTAAATAACAAGAGCACCTAGTGAGCTGCAGGTGGGAAATCCTGGGACTGTGTGGAGGCTCCCTGAGCAGTGGCAGCAATACCAGCCATTGAAGCTACTCCTTGCTCAGTGTGGACCCAGAGTGACTGAGCTTAAAGAAGGTGGAAGGGTCAGAAGATAGCCATCCTCTCATGGTCTCAGGGATCCAGCTGGAGTTACCATAGTGGTGGAGGATAAATTCAAGGAAAAAGGTCAACTGTTCACTTCTGCACCTTTAAGTTTCCTTTTAAATAATGGAAGCGTAAAGCTCTCCCAGGAACTCTGAAACCTAAAACTGTATTATTAGCAAAATTAGATAACACTACCAGTATGTTTTTCTGCTGCCCTATTCTGTATATTACAAATATCAGCAACATCATCAAACAAGTACTTTTTCAATGTCAGTATTTAAAAAAAAAGTAAATGGGTGTAGAATTGAATCTTAAATACAAACTCTAAAAAGACCGTAGTGACTTCTTGTAGCTTTATGTTACCTGAGCATCTATTTTGAATATAAGTTTAACCTTTTTGTATCAGAAGCAGGGCCCAGTTGACCCAATTTACAACTCCATTTCAATCCCTCACCCTCTGGTTCCTCAGTGTGGTCAGTCAACCCATCTGCTCTCTGGTAACCACTTCTCTATAGAACACCTAGACACAACCTACTTGACTGGCCCTATGGATACCCCCGCCACACCTCCCATGCAGACTGTGCAGGTATTTCACATAACCAGTAATCATCTTTCAGTCCCAGAATGACCTCCTGGGACTCATATCTGCTTACTTTAAACTCATCCACTAGAACTCCCTGTGGGAAATCTTGGTAATGCCCTGAACTCCAATAAAGGTGTTGGGCCATCCGTCTCAAGAAAATCTCAAAGAAATCAGAGAAAAAAGGCAAAGGTGTGTTAACAAGGTAAAGCATGAAAGGTCAATCTAAGAAGGTCCACCTGCTTCTTCACTGACCAGCTGGGACCTTGGGCAATTTGCATGACACTAATATGCAAGTTTGCTACTTGATATGCACTGCTCTAAGCTCCTCCATATAAGTTTCCTGCAAGGCCTCATAGGTCACCTGTAATGACCTGTATCATGCTAAAGGAGAGAAAATGGGACCCCTTCTATTCATCTTTAGACACATGTGTATGTTCATATTCATTACAAGTATCAATCAGATATTACTTTCCAAGTCTTATTCATTCTGAAGCAGACATTGTGGAGTGTCTGCCCAACACCTATTTCCTCATACATAGTTTTTTGAAAATATATCTATTTATATTACTTTGGAATATTTTTTAGCCATGGAAAATTTTTGGTTGACACTTTTTAAAAAAAATTTTTTTATGGCTTTGAAGAAGCTGCTACATTGCTTCTGGTTCCCATTATTTCTGAGGGAAAAAAAAATGTCTGCTTTATTGTTGCACCTTTGAAGGCAATCTCTCGTTTTTTTTTTTCTGGCATCTTTTAAGATTTTCTCTTTCTCTTTGATTTTCATCAGTTTAATGAAAATGTAAATAAGTATGATTTTCTTCATCTCGTTCTGCTTAAGGTTCACAGCACTTATGAACCAACAATTTGATATCTTTCATCAATTTGGAAAACACTACTTCAAATATTTTCTTATGTCTTATCTATTTTCTTTCTGACACAAACTATACTGAAAATTTTATATACAACAATGTCTTGTATGTCTTGTGCACTTATTTCTGTATTTCTGTTCTCTTCTCTCTGTGCTTCAATCTGGATATAATCATCTAGCCCTATTCCAATTTACTAATGCTTTATTCAGCCCTGTACAATCTGCTGTTATGCCTCTCATTAAGTTCTTACTTTCCATTACTATTTTTTTGGCTTAAAGATTCTCATATTTTCACAATTACAATCTCCCATGAATTTTTTTTTCAAAATTTGCCTTCTGAAATTCTGTATCACATTTTCTAATTATTGAACATATCAGTCATAATTACCTTAATTACTATTTCTAGTGCTAGCAAAATAGTCCTTAGGGGGTTAGTTCCAGGACCCCTTGGTATCCTTGAAGGGTTGGTTCCAGGACCTCTCCAGGATACCCAAATCCACAGATGCTCAAGTGTCTTATGTAAAATGGCAAAATTTTTCACATGACCTGTGTACTTTCTAATCTCGATATTGCTTACAATACCAAATACAATGTAAATGCTAGGCAAATTGCTTAGGGAATAATGACAAGAAAACAATCTACATATTCAGTACAGATGCAATTTTTAAAAAAATATTTCCATTCTGTAGTTGGTTCAATCTGCAGATGTAGACCCACAAACATGAGGGTTGGAGGACTAACTGTACACTCAAATATAGTTCTAGTCTAGAAGAAGGTAAGGTTAACTATCCTCGAGAAAGTGGAGCCAGCAAATATTTTATAGAGAAGATGCTTGATCTAAGTATTGAAGATTATGCTCCAAATTGGGAAATTTTTGTTCCTTCCATCATAAAGGTAGCAAAATAGAAGAAATCTAGAGAAAGCATGGAATAGAACTGAACTAAAAGATAAAGATGGACTTAATGTTATTAAAATGAGGTCAAGATCTTGAATTGGAAAAGTTCTGAAATCAGACAAGGTCTACTGGAATCTGGTCTTTATCCATTCCTAGCCGAATGACCTTGGGCAACTTAGCCAATATGAGGTTAAGTTTCCGAATCACATAAAACGAGCACAGTATTATGTTGTTATTATATAATCTGCCTCAGGTGAGGTAACCAAACCCAGTTCAATGCTAAGCACAGGTCATTTAGATGGTTTGATGAGAGCTTATTTCCATCTGTAACAAGAACTGACTTCAAATGTATATATAAATACTCATATTTAGAACAAATACACATATATTCATAGATGTATGCATGTATTTATTTGCTCCCTGTGGATCCAGGGAAGACCCATGATGCAAGTGGAGATATAAGCCCAGGGTAAGAGGACAGCCTGGGTGGTAATTATTGAGGAGTTGCTTTTGGTATTGTGCCAGCTCAGACATATTCTGAAATATCAGCCATCTGTTGTGAGATTTTGTTTACGATAAATCTATTCTTCATATGGTAAATATTCCTGGGAAAATTGATAAAACCGAGTTTCTGATCCATCTAATTTGAGGTCCTAGGATTATCGGGGCCTCAGAAAGAGGACATGAAGATTCTCTGAGCATAGGGAATTTGTCCAGTTAAACTTTAGGACTCCAGTGTGAAGCACAGAGACTAAAACATCACAGGAGATGAATGAGTTTCACTGGAAGAAGGATCCATGAAATTTTATTCAAGACAATGTCTGAGCCAAACTTCTGGAGTTTACAACAGCAAGATTCAGAACACGTTGTACAATTTTTCTTTAATGGCACATTTCAAAAATCTGCATTAACATGAAACAAGAAAGAAATGGGCTTCATTCTTCTGTACTTTTCACATTCCCATTTTCTTTCAGTCAAAAAAAAAAAAAAAAAGCCTTGTCAGAAAGCTTTGTGATCGTCCATTACAGTTACACATAATATTGGGGTTCATTTTGACATAATCACACAAGCATGGAATATTATTTGCTCCAATTCAGTCCCCAGTACTTTCTCATTCCTTCCCTTCTCCCTTCTCCGGATCCTTTTCCTCTACTCTGTTTGTCTTCCTTCTATTTATTTATAGATTTTTAAAAAATTAATGCTCTACAGATACACCTAAAGGTGAAGTTCACTGTGGCATACTCATACATATACCTGGGATGGTTCCGTCAATTTCATTGTATCATTCCTCCTGTTTCCCATCCCTCCTCCCTCCCCCTCAATCCCTTTCCTCTACTCCACTGATCTCTCTTCTATGTGCATGGGATTCCCATCCACTCCACCTTTATTTCCCCTTATTTTGGTTTAGTTTCTGCATATGAGAGAAAAAAAATTCAACCCTTGACTTCTTGAGTCTTGCTTGTTTCACTTAGGATTATGTTCTCCAGTTTCATCCATTTACCAGAAAATGCCATAATCTCATTCTTCTTTATGACTGAGTAAAATTCCATTTTTATCTCTACCACGTTTTCTTTATCCATTCATTAACAGTAATGGGCCTCTGGGCTGGTTCCATAGCTTGGCACTGCTAAACACTGATGTGGCTGTATCACTATAGTATGCCGATTTTAGTTCTTTTTGATAAATATTAAGGAGTGGGATAGCTGGGTCATATGGTTCCAGTCTTAGTTTTTTGAGGAATTTCCACACTGCTTTCTCACCAAGAATGTAGGAGATTTTGTTGCATCCTTGCCAATATTTATTATTATTTTTATTCTTGATAAATGCCATTCTCGCTGTAGTGAGATGAGATCTCAGTGTAGTTTTTATTTGCATTTCTCTGATTACTAGGAATGTTGAACAATTTTTCATGTATCTGTTGGCCATTTGTATCTCTTCTTCTAAACAGTGTCTGTTTAGGTCTTTTGCCCATTTATCAATTGGGTTATTTATTTATTTGGTGTTCAGTTTTTTGAGTTCTTTACATATTTTGGATATTAATTTCTTATCTGAAGAGTAGGTGACAAAGATTTTCTACTATTCTGTAGGCTCTCTCTTCATGCTCTTACTTGTTTTCTTTGCTGTATAGAAACTTCTAAATTTGATGTTACCCCACATATTGATTCTTGGTTTTATTTCTTGCACTTTGGAGTCTTATTTAGGAAGTTGGTGTCTATACCAATGTGTTCAAGTGTTAATATTATGTTTTCTTCTAGCAGTTTGAAAATTCCTTGTCTAATTCTTGGGTCTACGGTACACTTTGAGTTGACTTTTGTTCAGGGTGAGAGATAGGGATCTAGTTTCATTTTTCTACATATGGATATCCAGTTTTCCCAGCACCATTTGTTATAAAGGCCAACTTTTCTCCAATGTTTTTGGCACCTTTGTCAAGTATCTGATTTCTATGTGGATTTGTTTCTATGTCTTCTATTCCATTGATCTTTATGTCTATTTTGATGCAAATACCAGGCTGCTTTTTGTGTAATGTTAGATTATTTATTTGGTGTCTTTGTATTTTTTTTTTTTAATATAGAAACTTTCCTCTTAGGACTGCCTTCTTACTGTTCCAGAGACTTTGGTATACTTTATCTCTCTTATTAGTTTCTAAGACTTTTTATTTCTCTTATGATTTATTCTGTGATCCATTTCTCATTAAAAGTGTATTATTTAATCTCCAGGTGTTAAAATGATTTTGGTTTTTCATCTTGTCATAGGTTTATAATTTCATTCTATTATGATCTGATGAGATAAAAGTCTCTCTCTCTCTCTCTCTTTTTCTGTACACACACACACACACACTCACACACACACACACACTGATTTGTTTTGTACTCTACAGTACAATTTATTTTAGACAAAGTTCCATGTGCTGCTGAGAAAGAAGTGAATTCAGTTGTCAATAAGTGAAATATTTTGTAAATTCTTTTAGGTACATTTTATTAGTGGTATTTATTAGTTGTGAAAGTCTTTACCTAGTTTGTGTCTGCATGACATACTTAATGGTGAGAGAGGTGTGTTGAAATTATCTAATATTATTGTATTGGGGTCTGTTTAATTCTTTATATTGAGAAATGTTTGTTTTATGTTTGTAGGTGCACCATTGTGTGGGGCATAAAATATTTACAATTATATCTTCTTGTTGTATGATTCCCTTAACCAGTAGAAAGTGACCTTCTTTGCCTCTTCTGATTAATTCTGGCTTGACGTATAGTTTGTCTGATGTAAGAGTAGCCATTCCTGTTGGCCTTGGGTTTCCATTTGCATGGTATATCTTTTTCCATTCTTACTCGCCTGTAGGGTGAGTCTCTTGTAAGCAACATATGGTTAGGGTCTTTTTTTCTAATCTAATCTGGCAATCTCAGTCTCTCAGTTGGAGACTTTAGACCATTTACATTCAGTGTTATTATAGAGAGATAACTTCTATTTCCTGCCATTTTGATTTATTTCTAATGCTTAATTCAGAGTCAATTATCCTTATTGGCTATTCTAGTAGTGCAATTCATCCTTATGGTAATTTTTATTTCTTCTGCATGAAATATTTCATTGAGACTGTTTTATAGTGCAGGTTTAGTGGTCATGAATTCTTTTAGTTTCTGCTTATCATGGAAGTTTTTTAAATTTAACATTCAATTCTAAAGGAGAACTTTGCTAAATAAGTAATCTTGGTTGACACCCATTTTTCTTTTAGGGCTTGGCATGTATTATTCCAATCCCTCCTTGCTTTTAGGATTTGGGTTGAGAAACCAGTTGAAATTCAGTTGGCTTACTTTTAAATGTAACCTGCTGTTTTCTCTTGAGGTCTTAAAAATTCTATCTTTATTCTATTTGGTATTTTAATTATAATGTGTCTTGGGGAGGATCTTTTTTGTTTTTGTTTATTTGGGTTCTATATGCATCTTGTTTTTGAATTTCTATCTAGTTCCCAAGGTTTGGAAAATTTCCTGATATTATTTCATTGAAGAGTTTGTGCATTCCTTTAGATTGTATTTCAGAGCCTTTATCTATGCCCATGATTCTTAGATTTAATTTCTCAATGTTATCCCAGATTTCCTGAAGAGTCTGGTCATTGTCTTTTAACGTCTTTAGCTTGATTTTATTTTCAAGCTTATACACTCTGTCTTCAAGCCCTGAGAATCTGCCTTTAAAGTGGTCTAATCTAATGGTGATGTTGTCCATTGAATTTTTAATGTGATTTATTAAATCTTTCATTTCCAGGATTTCTATTTGGTTCTCTTTCAGAATCTCTTTTTTATTAAAATGATCTTTTACTGCCTGTATTTTCATTCCTCCTTTATTTTATCTCACTGAAAATTTTTACTAAGAACTTTCTAAATTCTTTCTCCAACATTTCTCCTACAGTGGTGTCAATAAGGTCATTTGCTAAAGTCTTGTGGTTGGTATGGGCTGAATTTGTTCCCTTGTTTTTTTTCATACTCTTTGTGTATCTACCAGTCTCCTGGGATGAATATTGCTTCTACTTTTATGCAAGGGACTATTTAGTGAACTTCTTTCTCTTAAGTGCCTAGGCTGGGCAAATATTCAGGTATTGATACTTTCACTCAAAATGTGGCCTCCACTATTCCCAGTATCAGAACCACTTGGAGAGGAAACATTTAACACTATTACTAAAATTACTTCAGAGCAAATCCATGTATCGAAAAAACTTAGAAAAAACAAAATCTTATTGATAATGTTCTCCACTGTTCTTCTAATCCAGATATAAAATTATAGCAATGTTGTGGTATAGGCTGAGAAATTAGTGACCAATAATAGTAAAATTGCTATTAGGATTGTGTGGTGGCATGAAAGGGGAGAAGAAAAAATATTCGGATGAAAGAAAAGAGTAATACAAACCAAGGTAAAAAGAAGAAAAAGATGACTGGTGGGAGGATTTGAGGCAGTAACAGTCACCCTGCAGTTTGGGGTCCTCCTGGGACACAGGAGCTCCTTCCCTGGTTCTAGAAGTTTCTCACCAACCAGTTCTTGTTTATCAGCCCAGGGGCCCGAGGTTGCATGCTCAGGGGGTTTTGTATCTGCTGGCTGTTCCTTCTGAGTGAAGGAGCACGAGATGCTGGGTTCAGGCTGTCTCTCTGACTGCTGCGGGATGTTGTGTACTCAATCCTCTCCTCAGGGTCTTCTTTAAAGTGGTACAGAATCTGATGGCTGTGTGCAAGCATGACACCTGTGGTTAAAGGCTTTCCGTGAGTGGTCTGTGATGCAGAGCATTCCCCTGTTGGATGCAGATTGCTGAGGTACGGCCCCTATGACTGGGATATAGTTGGCCCATCTATATGTTTGAGCTCTCACTGCCTGCAGCCATAAATTTCCTTCTCTTGGGATCTCCCTGGGGTAGTACTATCTAAGCACCTTCTGCCCATCTGAAGCCACAGAGCTTGCAGGTGTGGACTCTGTCCTGGCTGGTGTAAGTCACTGGGATCTTACCTGATACAGTGATGGGGTGTCAGCTGACCTGTCTTTGCCTGAGCTTCCTCAGTGGCTGTGTTGAGCACTGGGTCAGAGCTAGCCCTCCTTGGGAGTGATTAGCTCTCAGGTCTGCTCTACCATACATCTCTTGTCCATTGGTGGAGAGGTGCTTTCAGGAACTTCTAGCTAACTGCAATTCCTCTACAAGCTCCTGCTAGAGGGATTTTGAGATACCCAGAGATACTCTCTCTGGTTTTTATCTGTTGCTATCTGAGGGTATGGAGAAGCTGTTGGTTTAATTTATTCTAGAGGGTCTGGCTAGCAGTGGACTCTACAGAACGACTGCCTTGCCTGGCACAGCTCTCAGTCCACAGTTTGGGTTAAACCGCTGGATCTCCCCATTGTCGTTGTTGTCCTGTTTTAACTTGGTCTGCTTTTTTTTCCAGCTCTTGTAAAGTAAGTAAGTTATATGTTTTTCTTCCTCTCTATTCTCTCTTTGTTACCCCTGCTCCGCTGGCCCCACCCTGGTCCAGGTTCAGGGTTTAGGAAGTAAATCCTTATTATCTGCTCCAGTAACCAAACTGCAAGGCCCTCTAAATCTCACACTCTCCAGTATTGAGTTTTAGAGTATCAGCTCTGTTCCCTCCTCTCTGATTGGTTGTTTTTTCACTGCTTCCTCTCTGGACTGTGAAGGGATCAGGAATCACCTAGATCTGCCCCACCATTTCCCAGATTTTTTTTCTTTTATCTGTGTTTTTTCTCCTTCTTCTTCTTTGCCATGCTGGGGATGGAACCCAGGGTCTTAGGCATGCTGGCAAGCTCTACCATTAAGCTCTATCCCAAGCCCAAGCTTCTTGTTTTAAGAATAGACACTAAGTTAATGTCACAGTGATTAAAAAAACAACAAAAAAAATGAAAACAAAAAGATTATATTTAGTTGTTTATGTCACTAACACTGTCAAACAGGTACTTAGGAAAAGCTAAAATTCCCAACTTCTGGCTTTCCTGAACAGAATTTGTATTTAGGAAAACAAATACAAATAAAACATGAGGAATGTTTTAATGTGAGAAATTCTAATCCAATGCTTTTAGTTTTTGGATTTCTTCATTGTAGTAAATCTAGGAAAGATTCCCTTATGTGGCAAGATTGCAAAATAGAGAACAAACTTTCCCAGGGTGCCGTTTGTTTTGTTTTGGGTTTTTGGGGGTTTTTTTTTGACTCTCTATAAACAAGTAGAATAAATGAAAAACACATTTTTAAGTATCTTTGCAGTGGTTTTATAAAAGGATAGAATTTATTTTATGACACTATAGATGTTATTTATCTAGGCCAGTCATCTAGTCGATTGTAGCAACTTCTCAAAGCTATTTTAACAAACTACATTTTTTTGCCTCCCTTCATCTTCACTAAAGGCAGGTACTGGAGAAGTTGATATGCTGTTAACTGTGACAATAACTTGAGATGATAAGTCCTACATTATTCCCTTTACTACAAACTCATTCCTGGTTCATCAGAGCAGACAGAGATAGAGAAGTGTAGGCTTTAGGAGGTGCCAGGTATGTATAGGTGCCAGGTATGATACAGGAACACTGGAGTGAGCCAGGAGAAGAGATTTGCCCTTCCCACTTGTCAGATGATGGTTTGTGGAGAGATTTGGAAGGAAGACTGGGAAGATGTCCTGAAGAGATCTTGAAGTGTCAGCCATTGTTTTCACCCATTCATTCACTTGAGAAAGGAGAGCATATGCCATGGTTCCCCATAAAAAGGATTCCAAGAGAATATCCCATGGAGCTCAAGGATATATCTGAACATGGGGTTGGGCACCAGCTTCTAGTCTGGACTGTTCCAAGTGGCAGAAACTGTTCACATGTCCCACGTATCAGGGTCCAGGCAAAAGCCACAACAGTACTTTTGACATAGACGGAAGGCATTGGAAAAGGACAGAGCAAATCAGAGGGGACACAAATTACCTCCCAGTTTTCCATGGAACCAAGGTGGTTGCAACAGGGAATCCAAATTTCCCAGCACCCCAGAGGGCCCATAAATGATGAATAGATATATTGAAAACTGGTTCGCAAACCCCCATTCCGTGGACGCACAAGAAGCCAAGGAACCCAGTACCAGCCTTAATTGTAGGTAAGTGGGCCTACAGGAATCTGCATTTATCAACAAATATTTCCACTAAAGCACACATGATGTTGCTGCCATTCTGGATCTGAGATCAGGGTTGAGATCTGCCATAAACCAATTAACAGCTGTAAACATTTGCTCTCTGCTGACAATATGCAGGACCCTGAGATAGCTTTTCATTGGTTTTCCCTCTAAACAAAAGACAAATTTTATGTTCGAAGGTCTGCAAGCTATGTCACTGCCAGGCTGGGTGGAATAGAGAGAGGACTTTAGCTGGACAATCCTTGGAATCACTTAAGGGAAAGAAAAGATTAATTAACTTGTAAATCCTGCCTCTCAAATATCTTGAATACAGAAATTCTTTCATACTGAGACATCATTTTCCCCACAGTGCAAACAAACTGTTCACTTTCTAATTTATCTTCATGTTCTCGTTTGTGCATTACAGTGAGCATCACAGGTGAGGAATAACAGCAATATTATTCACCTGATTCCTAAGTGCATGTGTACGTCTCATTGTAACATACATGCAGCAGGATCCCTGTTCTTTTCATTGGAGTTTGATGGATATTAAGTTCTAGAATTTTCAATAGTCTCATTTTTATAAAACAGTCATTTTTAATTTTAATAAGCAATTTTGACTATTTTAGATGAAATCTTATTTTAACATGTAGGAAAAAATATTTTTGTACAATTTTCAGACTTTATTTTCTTAAAAATGCACTCAAATTTTATGTTAATTTAATTACACTTTATTTTTTTAATCAATTTGATCATTCTGACATAAGTATACAACTTATATATGAAAATCTGCATTATTTCAATAAAGTGAGTGACTTTGCTTGAAATGATGATCCAAAATTTAAATTTCAAGAAGCAAATATGTATGAATTTCTGAATTTCATTGGCAGCCTACCAAGAGAATGCCCAGGCACAAACTAAATTCAATAATCTTTGATGTTTTGTTAACAATTGGCTTTGTATATATTTTTTCTAACATTCTTATGGGGTTCTATTTTTCAAGTTATAAGTACAGGACATACTTCCTCTAGCAATTGCTAGCTTCATTTAAAATAAGTGGCCTCCATTTGTCCCAGGCCTTATAAAGTTTGGGTGAGGACGAGGAATCCCATCAGCAGAGGCTCAGGGTAGACTCCCACCTGGAGGAATGCATGAAACAGAAGTGGATCTCAGGATGCTGGAGATTGTTGAGCCGGCAAGGAGACACCCACAGCCCAAGCTGGTTGGTGACACTGGCAGTTGCAGTCAACAAAGAAATGACTGAAAGCAGCTGATGCACTTTGCTATGTTCCATGTACCAGTCAGCTTGTTCATCCTGATTCCCCAGCCCTTTCCCTGCTGCCTTTGCAAATTCAAGCATGAAATTCCTTTCCTGGAAATTCAAGAGGAGACAGTTGAAGAGAGAGTTTTGAACTGGATAGTGATTGAAATGAGAATACCTGAATTTGACTACAGAGGTACTAAGTTAGACTAACACTTGCCAAATTGCACTTTGATTTTTCAGTGCAAAAACAGAAACATGGTTTATAAATAGGAAATGATCACTGATACCAAAATAAAGATATGCTTATTTAACAATATCAGATTTGAGGTTTTCTAATGTATGATTTCTTATTGGTGGCACCTTACTGGAAAACAGGACAACTTTGAATTGGAGAAATCAACAAAGGAAAGCAATACAATGGTTATTAACTTGTTGGCTTACTGCAGTGATTTATAATTTCTGCACAATAGAAGAGCCTAAGTGCTTTCAAAATGTTACAAGCGAATTGCTCCATCCAGATTAATAGAGGCCTGCACTCCGGGTGAGACTCAACATCTATATATTTTTAAGGCAATTCAGATGATTCTAATGAGCAGCCAGGGTTGTAAGCCACAGAGAAGGTATCTGCTTAGTCAATTCTTTGCTGGTTTTATCTGTTTTCTTAGATTTGGGCAGATTCATGAATCTGCAATTCATGCTGCATTCTTTCTTCTCTCCCTCACTGAACAGTCATGGTTCAAGACCATGCTAACTGGCTCTTTGCCTCAGGTGACTTGTAGGATAGCTTCTTTACTGAGGGGAGTGTGACAGCGGCTCAGTGACCTGGGAAAATAACCTGTACTGAAGCCAATTAGTTGCACCATTTCTACTTTAATGATGCAGAGCAATTAAGAGAAGGGCTGCACTGGAAAATTCCTGGGACTGAGACCAGCAGTCTCAGGCTATTATGAGGTTAGGCACAAAATTCACTCATTCATTCAACAAACATACATTGAGCACCAACTATGTGGTAGACACTGGAAATAAAATGATGATAAGGGATACAATGCCAGACTTTAAAGAGGTCTGTTTTTTTTTTCTCACCTCATATTTTTAACTTCTTAGCTACCTGGGACTCACCAGTTCTTAGTCTCAAAATTTCAATCACTGCTTTCCGGACTTTGGAATATGAAAGATCAGTAATTTTTGTTGTTGTGGGAAGAATGGCCAATTTTTAATTTTTCCAGATAAGAAAGCAAAATCCAATGTCTTAAAGTCTTTTTAGTAAAATTGTAATAAGTATATTATCTCAGAATAAAGAATTACCATTTAAATGAAGTGAATTTAGTTTCATGAAAACTTGTACACATTTTTTTTCTCATTTTGATGCTTCCTAGTAAGTTCTTATTTGAAACCAAATGATTGCCTGCCTGCCTGCCTGTCTTCCTTCCTTTCTTCCTCCCCACCTCTCTCTTTCTAGTAAGCAGTACTTATTATCATTCTCCAAATAAATATGCTATGACCAAATTATATATCCAGCCAGGATGGAGTATCAGTATCAGATTTTTACCCCCTCCCCAACTCTCCTTGAACAATCAATAAACGAAGAAAATGTGTTAAACAATGGTTTTCAACACAATGGAGGACTGTGATTCCTGAACAATGCGACAAATGAGGTGAGCCCTATGATTACTCCGGCTTTATGTCTTCACAGAGATTCAAGTCCATGATTCAGGTTAGAGAACCTGGTAGATCTTGGAAAAATCCCTGAGTTGAGATGGAGCTAAAAGCTTAGAGTAAACAAGAGGGCTAGAGTTCATATGGAAGAATACTGCGCAATAAAGAGGTACATAGTCAGAGATTGCAGATCTGCAGTTTCCCCTGAGTTTTCAGCTGAGTACTGATAAATACATTCATGTTAGGAAACTACCTACAGGCAGGAACAAAAATCACCTGGAAGAGTTACAGGTAGGAATGCCTGGCATTCACACAGGGTCAGAATAGTGCTCATATCCAGAAAACACACTGGAAAACCTCCTAATTAATATTTTTAAAAAATGAACAGAGCATCAGTGAACTGTTCAATGAATTCAAGTGCATTTATGTAAGTTCAATTGGAGTCACTAAGAGAGTGGGAGGGCAGAAAACATACCTGAAGAAATGATGGCCAGAATTTTCCAACTTTGATAAAAATTATAAAGCCACAAATTCAGGCACATGAAACACAGAACTATTCCAAGACACATCATAAACAAATTTCTCAAAACCAGTGATAAACAGTAAATTTAAAAGCAGGAAGGAGGAAATTTATCTTAAATACAGAGAAACAAAGAAAAGAATAAAAACACATTCCACATCAGAAAAAAATACAAGTGAGAAGAGAATTTTCATTTATGGTGATTTAAAAATCTTCAACAAATTAGAAATGAAAAGAAATTCCTCAACTCTTCATCTAACCCCATGCTTAATAATGAAAGATGAAGTGATTTTCCTCTAAAATCACGAACACAAAAAGAATGCTTGTTCTTACCAGATCAATTCAACATTGTATTGGATGTTCTAGTCAATGCAATAAGGCAAGAAAAAAGAATAAAATTATCCAGAATTAGAATAAAGAAATTAATATTTTTTTTCAGATGATATAACTATCTATGTAGAAAATATGGTGAAATCTACAAAGCAAGAACTACTTGAATAAGTGAGTTTAGAAAAGTGGTAGAATGTAAAATTGATATGCAAATTATACTGTATTTCTATATAGTAGCAACAAAATTATAAATGGAAATAAGATAATAATACCACTTATAACAGCATCAATAAATGCACAATGCTCAGGGATAAATATGACAAAACATATCAAAGAGCTACTGAGACCTACAAAACATTGCTTAGAAAAACCAAGGACATAAATTGTGGAGATAACATTTTGTGTTTGTGAGTAGGAAGACTGGTTATTGTTATGATCCCAATTCTATATAAATTGAACAATGTAGTCAAGATAATCCAAATCAAAATTTCAGCAAGTATATTAATAAAAATGAATAAATTGCTATTAAAATAATGTGGAAGTGAGAAGGTCAGACAATAACCAATATAATTTTGAAAAGGAACAAAGCAAGAGGGACCAACACTACTTGGTATCAAGATTTTATAAAGTTACAGAAATCAAGACAGTGAGATATTGCTATTAATATAGACAAATAGAGCAATGGAATAAGATGTCCTGAAACAGGCTAATACATATATACATGATTGGCTTTTGACAAAGATGCAAAGGCAATTCAGTGAGAGAAAGAAGAGAGTCTTGGTCAGTTTGAACTGTTGTAACAAATTACTGCAGATTGGGTGGCTTATGAATAACAGAAATTTATTTTACAGTTCTGAAGGCTGGACGTCCCAAAAGAGAATGCCAGAGGGTGGGAATCTGGTAAATGCCCTCTTCCAGGTTGCAGATTCCGGCTTTATCATTGTATATCCCATGGTGAAAAGAGGGCAAGAGAGCTTTCTAGGGTCCTTTTCATAAGGGCACTAATCCCAGTCATAAGGGTTCCACTTCATGACTTAATTACTTTCCAAAGTCCCCTACCTCTTAATATAATCATGTTGTGGGAGAGGATTTCAACGTATGAATTTGGGGTAGATACAAATAGTCCATTGCAGACCATCTTTTCAGCAATGGTATCAGAACATTTGGATATTTTTTAGGCCAAAAAATTTGAACTTGTATCTAGACCTTCCACCACAGAAAAAAAATTAATTTAATGCATCATACACCTATTTGTAAAATTTCAAACTGTCAAGCTTCTAAAAGAAAAGAAGAACATATTTTTTGTGTGATTTTAGGTTAAACAGTTTTCATAGATATCATACACAGCGTGATTCATAAAAGAAAAATTTTTCATACTGTATTTCAAAACTAAAAATTACTGTTCCTTAAAAACACTGTTTCAAGAATAAAAAGACAAACATTTTTATCCAAGTTAATTGCAAAAGAACATGCAGAAGGATTTCAGATTGTTTATAGAATGAATTGAATCTTAAAACATTCTACAATATCTTATTAATGATGCAATAAATTTATATTGAAGAGTAGAGGAAATCAGATGGACAATATATGCACAGAACTTCTCTTTACTGCTCATAAAGATGTCAGGTCAAATGAGAGTTGGGGTTAAGGGGCATATTAGTCATATATTTGAGAATGCTCTTCAAATTGTACTTTCTTGACATCTGAGTTATGTCTTCCAAATAGCCTCCTGTGCTCAGAATGAGGTGAAAGCCCTTATTGATTATTATCTTATTGATAGAGTATTCTCTGTCTTACTCTAGCACTAGCTCTTTTGTTCTCTCTCTTGATGGGAAAGAATAGGAGGCTGTGTTACCATTGCTAATAAATCCTTGAGATAATAAAATGCAATTGAAAAGCCCATAATCAATTCCTCCAAGGGTAGATCTATACTGAGGATAAGTTTCTCCTAATCACCCATACCTTGTGGTTCTGTTTTATGATGATCTTAGATATTAAGAAAAGTCCCTCAGGTAATGCAAAGAACACTATGCCTTAGGAAGTATAGAGCTCATTCTCCAGCTGCATAGGCCATCCAACATGAGTTGTAGTCTTCAATGAATGGACTAAATGATCTATGTTCTCCTGTTCCTCCTATGCACTGAAATGACAAGAACTTTTTAAGCCCTCCACCCAATGTTTAATTGGCAACACTTCTTGGGATGCCTACACATAATGCTTGTGGATCTCAGCAGGAGCTTCATGGGTTTAGCAACTGTTAGACCCAGATTTAAAAAAATTATTGGATGAATCCAGGCTAAATTCTCTCAATAGAAGGAAATTTTAAATGTCCCAGAAGCAACATCTAGGACAACTTTTAGATGACTAGGTTATATAACAAAACAACAAACCCATGAAGAAGGGAATCTATATTGTTAATTCTCCTGGGAAGAACACTTTGAAAAATATTTAAATCCTTTTGTCCTTTAAAAATAACACCATCCAGGTAAGGTGGTGCATGCCTGTAATCCTAGCAGCTCAGTAGGCTGAGGCAAGAGGAGAGTGAGTTCAAAGCCAGCTTCAGCAATCTAAAAAAGCCCTAAGCAACTCAGTGAGACCCTGTCTCTAAATAAAATACAAAAAAAAAAAAAAAGGGTTAGGGATGTGGCTCAGTGTTTAAGTGCCCCTGAGTTCAACCCTGGTAACAAAAATAAAAAATAAAGATAACACCAATTTTATTTGTTCATATCTTAACATGACCTGCTAGATTTTGATGACCAGATGCTTTTATTTAATGCTTTTTTTTAACTGCATCATTAATGTATTTAAACATACTTCCTCCAGATATTTTCTTTTCCTGAAAAAAATAAGTACATTGTTGGCCTTTGTCTTATTTTAATAAGTTTTGGCTACAAGCCTATATAAAATGTAAGCTTTGTTGTTTTTATCAGAAAAAATGCAATGAACTGGACTGCAAAATAGTAAACTAAAACTGTAAGGCAGAGGGTAAATTTCACTCAGTTTCTAATGCCCAATGCCCTCTGCTTAGGCTGGGGACAGGCCTTTTCTCCATCTTTCTCTAGCTGTGACCAGAATCAGGAAGGACACAGATATATGAAAATTTTGTGATGAAGAGATTATACAGATTAAGGCATGTTCATGGCTTACAATATTTTTTTTTACCAAATAAATTCTTTTCATCTGAAAAGATTTCTCACAAACCTCAAAGAAGTCTCAAAAGTCTATTGCAGGAGAGGAAATATCAACATACTCAATTATAAATAATCTCTGAAGATGAAGCTTTTGGATGAATCATTGCTTTCTGATATATGCTTTATAAATTCACTTTTCAAAAAATATTATTATTTCCATGTTTACCTGGCCTAAATTCAAAGTCATGAGGACATTCTTATAGTTATTTTCTACTTTCCTTTGCTCTCAACCTACATTACAATAATTTTTATCTCTTTCAACTTACATATACCTACATTAAATTTACATGTAGTTCTCCAAATTAAATTTTATCAAATTAAATGTTTGTATACCAAAAATAAGAAAATAAAACTTAACAGAACACCATGGTGTTTTTAAATATTTTTCCAGCTGTCTCTCTTAAAACTTGCTGCCTGTTGCTTGGAACAACATCTTCTTTCCTGGCTGGGAGATCATGAGATGTTGGATTGGTGTTGTTTATATAATCTTTTATTCCAAACATCAAGAAATATATTTTGGGCAATTAGGAAAATTAAGCATACAGCAATGAATAGAACAAAGTCCCTACTCTTTGGAAGTTACATCAGATGATTGTGAGGTGAAAGTATAAATAATGAACCATAGGTTAGGATGTGGTTCTTGTGTATTCAATTCTAGCATGGAGAATGTATTGGTTAGTCTGTGCTGCTGTAACAAATATACCATAGGCTTTATGACCAAAACAACATTTATTTCTTAGAGTTCTGGAAGCTGGAAAGTTTAAGATCAAGGTGCCAGCACATAGGGTGTCGGTGAGGGTCCTCTTCCTGGTTTGCAGATAGCTGTCTTCTCACTGAGTCTTTGCAGAGCAGAGGGAAGAAGCAATCTTTCCACTGTCTCTTCATATAAGGAACCAATAGCAAAATGAGCAGAGTAGTGATTATTTTTCAGTTCTGTTAGGTGTCATATTTTCTATAGGTAAGGGAAAGGATTAGACTAACCCTATCCCATTCATGAGTATTCTACCTTCATGACCTAATTACTTTCCAAAGCCTCTACTTCTGAATATCATCACATTGGAGAATAACCTTCAACATATAAATTTGGAGGGACACACACATTCAGCCCATAGCAGGGAGCCTTGTAAAGTGAAAGCATCCATATTTCCCAGAGTCTATCAGATAAACTCCTGGGGAGCTGGGCTTCAGTTGGTGTCCCACTTTCCACAATGTTGTTTTCTCTTCATGGGGTAGGGATGAGGACAACCTGAGCCCCTACTCTCATAAATTGACTCTAGTGACTCTTTTTAAGTGTATTTTACCTTTCATTCTTGATACCAACCCTTCCCTGGAGAAAAACAAGCAGAGGAGAGATACCTTCCAGAAATAGCAGCGAACTCACCTTGAGAAATTATCAGTGATAAGAAAGTTGTTGGTTTTACAAGAATACTATCTAATAGAATTACAAATTTCAAACTGTTTTCTGACTTGTTCTGAATTGAAATTCCTCCATATTTTAAATTTTCTGAAGTGCCTACGTATTTTTATTGATGCATTATAATCATACCTAACTGTGGGATTTGTCATTACATATTTATACATGCACATAACATATTTGGTAAAATTCTATTGATTAATAAAAAGAAAATTATATTTTCTCCAACCTGATCTTTTAGATGAAGCCAGCTAATTCTGACCATTATTTTAGGCAGTGACCAATAATAAATGAGCAGAGGTCCAAGAAGACCCCAGGAAGTGTAGAGAGATGCTGGAGAACAATGGAGAAGCCTGACTTACTTAGATGAGAACTTGAAACATACTCCCCTTTTTCTAAGTTCTACAGTGAAGCAATCATTTTGGGAGAGAAGACAAAAGAAATTATACCGGAGGTATAAAATTGTGTCTTTCATATTCCTGGAAAAGTAGCAGGAATACAGTAGCAGGAACCAATAGCAGAGTAGTGATTATTTTTCAGTTCTGTTAGGTGCCATATTTTCTGTAGGTAAGGGAAAGGATTAGACAACCTATTGAAATTTATTTCTAAATTCATACTTAAAGCAAGATATGAATGCTATAACAATGAAAACTAAATATTTTAGGTCCTAATTAAATTTTAAAATGAATGGGTAAGTGATTTTAATGTTTTTATTAAAGGAATTTTGTAAGAGTCTATAAAATAAGTTTTTACATTTTTTGCACATGATTGATTGGGATAATGGTGATATGGATAATTCTTCTACTGATTTTTTTTAAATTTATTATCTTTTTAGTAATAAATATTATATATAAAATGAATGTATGTATATATATATACATATATGCATATATATGCATATATATATACATATATGCATATATATATATATACATATATATATTTGTAACTGGTGTGTGTGTGGGTGTGTGTGGGTGTGTGTTAAGTGATCCCACCACAATTAAAAAGTTTAAGGGGCTGGGGTGTAGCTCAGTGGTACAGAACATGGTTAGCATGTACAAGCCTTGGGTTCAATCCTGAACACACACACACACACACACACAAACAAGAAGAAAAAAAAAGAAAGGATTCAATATAAAACAAGGTTATCTTCATATAGCAGCCCCTTTTACAAGGTAGAATTTCCTTAGGCTGAATGTAGGAATAGGACTTATAATCAAGACTTCAGTAAATGTGAAAGAAAACTGGAGCCCAGCATTTCTATTTCTATCAGTCTCAACGGACCCTCTGAGAGGGGAAAGTGCTCAAGTAAGTTTGAGACATGCCGTGTAGTTGATTCCATTCTTGGGAGTTCGTGATTCACATCAGTGCATCAAGACCCTGAGAAGTCCTGCGGGAATACAATTTACCTTTGTTCAGGCCCAACTTTTCCAAGCTTCTTGTCATTCTCTAGGATACACTTTCAAAAACACAACTTTAGGCCAACTGATGGTTTTAACATTTGAAGAGAGAATAATAAGTGTGATGGAGAGAAGGGAGCCGTTGGTATGGAGTTTAAAGATGGGGGAGGGTGCTCCAAGATCAAGTGTGTGTCAGCTGCCTTCAGCACTGGAGAGAGAAGATGCTGACGGAGGACCATGTGTAGTTGGTTTGATTAAATGGCATGCACCCAGGATGGCTACAGTCACAGAGATCATTCATTTACTCCTCCAATTCCATGCTCAGCTAGCAGTTTTCTGGCTATGATTTGGCTTTTCATATAACTTTATCCGTAGGCAGAAAAAGCAGTGATGATTATTTCAGTGCACTTGATATTTTATCTTTGCAAATTTTTAAATAACCTTCTGGCACAAGTCCCTTGTGAGCTTGATCAGCCAAGTAAATCCAGCTAATCCTAGCCACTTCAGGAAACTCTGGAAAAATCAGCTTTGCAGCTGCCAGCTAAAAACCAAGCTTAAATTTTAATGAATCTGCCTAGGTACCACTACCTTTCCTTCTGAGACCCAACTCAAGTGGCCTCTTTTAAAAACAACTTCTCTTCACTCCTATTTAATTACAACCAGATGACAGAGATGGGTTCTGGAACAGAAATCTCTTAGAACAACGACAATAACAAAAACAAATCTCATTGCATAACCCTGTGCTTCAAAAACTGGGAACCGCAGACGTGTGGCAGTGAGTAAAGAGGCATGCAAAGACCCGAGACAAAATGCAAATCTTCCAGAAATATCAATTTGGCTCAATCTAAAAATGACTTTATTTCAAAAGAAGCAAACATGGATAAATATACTTTGTAATAGAATGAAAATCCCTGAATTTTTAAGAAAAAAATCTAAAATTGTCAAAAAATTCACACTTATCAGGGCTGGGGATGTAGCTCAGTGGTAGAGTGCTTGCCAAATATGCAAGAGGCCGTGGGTTCCAAAGCACTGCAGGGAAATAAAAATTTATGCTTATGGTAGGTTTTTTTTTTTTTAATTGTACCAGGAATTGAATACAGGGGTGCTTAACCATTGAGCCACATCTCTAGCCTTGTTTATTTTTTATTTTGAGACAGGGTCTCTCTAAGTTGCTCAGGAGCTTACTAAGTTGCTGAGGCTAGCCTCAAACTTGTGATTCTCTGGCCTCAGCCTCCCAAGTTGCTGGAATTACAGGTGTGTGCCACCACACCTAGAAAGAAGGCCACTTTTAACACTGCCCTCAAGACTCTCTAGTCGTATAGTAGTAATCATCATTAAGCATCTAGGTAAGAGAGGGAAACTTCATTTAAATAATATTTAAAAGGGAAGGAGATAAAATCTAACATTCATCAAGCCTCTACCACAGGCCAAGCATTTCAAGTGAATCATCATACAAAACTCACTCACTGTCTGAGTGGGCCTTGCATCTGTTTTACAAATGCAAAGGTAGTAGCCATGACAGGACCAGATTTGCATCCAACGCTCCCATCTGTGTGCTCCTGCCACTACATTAGATGTGTTTATACAGAGACTAGCAACCTACTATTAAAGGACTCTTCAAACCTTTACTGTAAAGAGCCACCGAGTAAGGATTTTATGCTTTGTGGCCATCTGGTTTCTGTCAAATCAGCCCTTGTAGCTTGAAAAAACCATACACAATATTTAAACAACTGAGTGGCTGGGTTCCAATAACGAATCGTGACACTGAAATTTGAATGCCTTTAATTATTGCACACAACAAAATAGTCTTCTTTTTCTTATTTTCAAGCATTCAAAAATGTAGAACTAATTTTTTATATGGGCTCATTAGCTATATGAAAACATGGCCATGGTTTGCTATCCTCTGAATTAATGAGCTATAAAACTCGACTTTGTGCGTTGCTTCCAGCATTGAAATTTTTTTAAAAGATACAAAATACAAGAGATAAGATGAGGAGAAAAAACATCACAATATATCATGTTCAGCAATAGATCATGAAATTTTTTTGTTACCATATTTGATTAAATCTGAAACCAATGAGTATATAATACACCAATTAATCTAGGTACTAATAAGAAAGAAATGCTGACAGCTATTAAGTACAAGATAACATTAATTGTAAAATGAACCCCCATTTAAAGATATTAAAAATGTGAAAAATTATATATCTTATAATGAAATACAATTTACATAACAAAAATCTCTGTGTGTGTACACACTACTTGTTGACATAAAATGTATTTTGTACCAAGATATAATAAAAAGTTGCTTCCTTTTGAATAATAAAAGAAATGAAATAAAAATTTACAAAATGATTCAGATTCTACCATCCTCTAAAATAATTTTCCATATTGCTTTCCAGTTCTTGACATGCCTAATTTTAACATAACTGTGACTATAATATAAATGCAATTCATATTCTCCTTTTTTTTCCTGTATATTTCCAGGTTGCCATATAATTTGTGTATTGGTTATTTTTAATGCCTCATAATATGTAATGAAATTTATGATTTCTTATGTGTAATTTTACTGAGCCATTTTTCTGTTGTTTAAATGTTAGGTTGTTTTATATTCTTCCATTGATCTCTAATGAACACCTTCTTATTTTAGCATTTTCTTCACTTGGAATTCTGATTATTATGTTAAATGGTATAAATATTTTCATGACTCTTTAGATATATTACCAAACATAATTTATATGATAAATGATAATTTATACATTGTTTTAACTTTTAAAAATAAGTGCATAGCAGAACAAAAAAATTGATGCTTTTCTCATTAACAACTTTTTCAAGACTTTTTCATATGGAATTTTTAAAGTAATTATTATCTTCAAAGAAATAATCCCAGGAATTAAGGTTTTCCTGGGATGGTAGGTACCTACTCTCTCAACTGATTTTCCCTACCACAGGGCAAGCAAGTGGCAAGGGGGAGCAATTCTACTCCCTGGGGCCCAGGACTTCTCCCACAGGAGGATGTCAAGGATAAAAGAGGACAAAGAGGTGAAGATGGCTTTAATAATCCCACCTGGGTCCCTGGAAGAATTTTCCTATTTTCAGAAATAGAGAAATTGGCGGGGAAACGCCAGATTGAAATGGATAATTGAAGCATCTCATTGAATCGACTACAGGACAGGAGAGATCAGAACTGAAAATGCAGTAGTAGACTGGTATAAAGGTAATGCTAATTGTATTTGTGAGGGATATTCAAATTCAGAGAGAGAGAAAGAGGCAAGAAAGGCAGAAATCACAAGAGAAGAGGGCAGAGGGCAGAAGGCTGTGCTCTGTGGCTATTTTCCCAGGTTCAAGGGCCAGGAGGATGCAGAGTTGGTGAAGGCAAGAGAGAAAGGTGGTCAGAGGAGGTGGGGAGCAAAGGGTTTCAGGCAGCACACGACCAACAAAAACACACCTCAATGAAGGGAAAGAATTGTGGCTGCCAGGAAAGACTGAATTTGGCTTTAAGGATATCATTTTTGACTTTTTGAGGGTGTGTATGGGAATATGGGGTGGGAGGGGAAGAAGCCAATTTCCTAGGTAAGTGGTGGAGAAGAACTGGGTGTTGTGAACATAGACACCTAGGCTTACTGCGGAGGGAAAGAGAGGAGTGGGGAGGGAGTAGCAGGGGCAAGCAAAAGTTAAAGCAAGAGAGATGGGCTGGGAAGAAGGGGCCAGGGAAGACACAAAAACTAAAAGATGTAAATGAGTGTGGATGCAAGCTCACTATGCATAAGCTTACTGTAGTCAGAGTTGTGCAAAACCATGTGTGCAAAATCTCCCTCAATGAATGTTAATCACATGTTCTATGTGTAGCTTTAAAACTATTCTATAACCAACTATAAGAAAAAATATGTAAATGAACCAAAGTTTTATCCTAATATTTTCTATGTATTTCCATTTTTTAAATTTTTTAAATTGTTGATAGACCTTTATTTTTATTTATGTATTTATGTATGTATGTATGTATTTATTTATTTATTTATATGGGGTGCTGAGAATTGAACCCAGTGCCTCACACATGCCAGGCAAGTGCACTAAAGCTGAGCACAGCCACAGTCCTATATTTCCATTTTTATTTAGTCTTCTCATCTTCTAATTCCCTAACCCTCCTTTTCTTTTCTCCTCCTCCTTTTCCTTCCCCTTCTTCCTCCTAGTCTGCCTCCTCCTCCCCCTCTCCTTCTTCTCTAGTTAAAGAAGGAGAATGGTTGAATCCCACTAAATAAAATTTCATTATCCACAATGTGGAAAACTCCAATCTACAAGGTGGTCCTAAAGGCAACATTTGTTTTGAGGTGGGTTGCATTACATCAAAAATTTTATAATATATGAATATATTTTATGACATGTTTTAGGCTTTAAATATCTGTAATTCCAACCAATATCAAATACTGTTGTACTATAAAGTTCTTCTTCCTTCTACTACAGAGACTGGAAAAGCTAAATATTTTCCCAGCCTCTCTTGCAGCTATGCAGATAGAGGTAGCCAGAAGCTCAGGTTTTGCCTAATGAGACACTAGAGATGGTCTCTTGGGGTACTGGAAAACACTTGTTTACATGCTTTTGTGGTTCTGAGCTTCTCCTTCCTACCTTGAAAGTGAAAGTCATATCTGAAGTAGAAACAACCATACTATGATCATGAATGAAAGGTCAAAACAATCGCAAGGACACTGGTCCTGACATTGTTGAACCTCTGAAACAATGCCAGCCCCTTCCTGTGGCACTTTCTCCATTACTAATGTTATGTTTGGAACAAAATGAGCACAAATGCACCTCTGTGCCTGCATCTCTTAAGTTCACATATTCACCTTCTTTTCACTAGACCCAGAGGTCCTGCCAAGTGCTGACCATTCTCATGTGAAACAGAAGATTTGGGCTTCAGCATTGTACCTCAAAAACCAGAGAAAGAGGGCTGGGGATGTGGCTCAAGCGGTAGCGCGCTCGTCTGGCGTGCGTGCGGCCTGGGTTCGATCCTCAGCACCACATACCAACAAAGATGTTGTGTCCGCCGAGAACTAGAAAATGAATATTAAAAATTCTCTCTCTCCTCTCTCACTCTCTAAAAAAAAAAAAAAAAAAAAAAAAAAAAAAAAACAGAGAAAGAAATGCATAGAGCACAAAAATATTTCAGGTTGACAAAAGATATTTCTAGTGACTATTAAATTCATGTATGTTTCTGTAAGAATTGAGTTTTCTCACAGAAGTGTGCAAGTTCATTTTCAGTTTTGAGGGAATAAATTGAAAAGAGAAGATGCTATGCCAGAGTCAATCATTACTGCTTCCTTGGTTTTTCCCTCTCAGAATTAGTGGTTTGGCAGGGAAACCTCTGTGGCCCAGAGCTCCCACTGGCACCAAGAGAGGCAGGTAAGTCATGGTGTTCAGATTCCATGAGAATCCTTTACTGCTCAGAGTACTCTGGCCAGGCAGTGAGTCTCAGACTTGGAAACTTGGATCTCCTGTTGCTGGCCTTGGGGAAAGGTCAGCATCTCTTTAGATGCAAGGATGATAGCACTGGGCCAAATTCTTCTTTAGGCCATTGTCAAGCACATTGTGAGTCACTGCAAATGGATCAAGCTACCATGGTGCCCCCTATGTTAGAATTTTCCAGAAATCATAGGATGTGTGTATGTGTGTGTGTGTACGTGTGTGTGTATGTGTGTGTGTATGTGTGTGTATGTGTGTGTGTGTGTGTGTGTGTGTATACCCAATTTGACACATAAAATAAGCCACAATGCCCTATTACTAACAAACCACACCTCTCCTTTAAGACTCTTCCAATAGAACAGTGGTATTCCTAAGAAGTTTATGAAGGCCTAATGTAATGATTTTTTTACTTTATGATAATGCAAAAGCAATATACACTCAGTACAAACCAGAATTAGAATCTTTAAGTTTGATGTTTCCTAGGCTGTCCATAATACTCTACGAAACTCTCTTGTGATGCTGGGAAGAGGTAGGGAGACAGCTCCCAGACACAATCACAAGGGGATACAACGGATACACTGTACAGTATGCTGTGTTGCTAAGCTACGGTATTAGGCAGGTTAGATGTATTAAGTGAATTTTCAACTTAAAATATTTTCAACACACAGTGGGTTTCTATGGACGGAACCCTGCCGTAAGTTGAGGCACATCTGTACTTTTTTCTTCTTCTAATAGCTAAGTAAAGATTTTCTTCAAAAGGAAATATAGCACTAAGAAAAATTCTTTAAATTTAAGGGTTTCATCTCCCCAGGAACTTTAATATAAACCATTGCTAAGCACAACTTAAAGTATTTCAGTCTGTAATTCTGATCATCTTGCAACTGTAGGTTGAATTGAAATAGCTGGCCCCTACTTCTGTCCAGAATGCACCAGAATTTCTGGTACAAAAGAACAGGCTAAGGGAAAAAATACAATTTCTGTAAAAGCCTGAATATAGATTTCAATTTCCTTACCTATGAATGAGGGACCTAAACTAAATTATCTCTAAAATCTGTTTAGATTTTTTTCTAAAATCTGTAGATGCTTGTTTTTGAAGCCCGTGACTGAAGAGTGGCAGAGCCATCTGTCCCGAGGAGTGTCAGGAATGTGAAAGGGAGGGACACACTAAGTGTTTGCCAACAGGGGTAGCTCAACACACCAGAGCTGGGCTCTGTTTGTTTCCTCATTGCCATCACTCCACAACCCCCCCCCAATTCCATCACAATGACTGAAAACAAAGAATCTAGGCTGAGAATGGCCAGATGCAGGGGAGACCTGGCCAGTTGCTGGATCGCACCTGTTTGAGCAAGCCAAAAGATCTGGTTGGTGACTTTTGCCACCAGGATATGAGAGGTGAGACTCACTTCCTTTTTGGAAAGGTGAGAGTTTGTGGAGACTTTCAGTGTCTTGGAACAAGGTAAGCACTGTTCCTATCAAACTCAAGTTAGGAGCACCAAGAGAAGCACCTGGTGAGCTCCTAAGAATCATTCTGGAAGGTAGGGCTGGTGAGTTTGTCATCTTCCAGAGTCTCATGGAAGGCCGGGTTCACAACTCCCTGTCAGTCAGCACAGCTAAGAGATGGGGAGAAAGTATCTGGGGACAGCCCAGGTCCTTGCTGTGGGTTGTGGCAAAGATATGTGAGCTTTTCAGGGCTTCAGTGGAAATTGAGGGTACAGAGCCCACTTTATGCCTTGATCCATGTGGCCTGATGAAGGGTCTGGGTCATGGATGGTTAGAGACTAGGTTCCTGGATGAAGGGTAGGAGGACCTTTCCATGGGTGTGTCCATGCCCCAAATCAGTACAGACATCAAAGGCGCCACACTTAACAGGTCACGAAAGACAAGGACACAGGGACTGGATCCAGCTAGGAAGCAACCACAGCCAGATGCAGACTCATTCCAAAACCAACATTCATCCAGGTGCCCTGAGGCCTCTCCCTGTGCTTTCTGAGGTTGAAGTTGCCAGGAATGATCCAAGTGAAGTCCCCTGGGAGCCGAAGGGCAGACATAGGGAAAGATGAGCAGAAGCTTGGAGGAGGATCAAACTGGATGAAAACTGATAATGATAGTAATAACAGTAATGCCTGCACTTGACCGAAGACACATTGGAGAGAGATTGTTTCATATAAAGGGGCTAAAAAAAATTTCAGGGTTGGTCTGAACTTTCTAAATTGTCCTGACTTCAATTTCCCTGTTATTGGGCAGATATGGGGACAAGTCAAAGAACTGTTTGCCCAGGAATAAAAACAGAATGAGACCCATATTTGCATATCACTGATTGGTAACTGTCCCATTCATATCTGTCACATTATCTTTTGATAAAAATATTCAAGCATGATAAGTGTTTTCCATGCCTGTTTCTAACAGATGGTTTTACATGGGTTGATTTAATCCTGCCTGAATTCAGCCTTACTCTATTGATTTCAATAACCTTCCCCAAAGAAATAAGAACTCTTCAAATAGAGAGTTTGGAGGAAAGGAGTGGTAATTAGTAATTCTACCTTTACTCTGCTAGCTGCTTCTTAGAGGAATACTTTGACAAACTGACATTGTATTTTTATTTTCAGGAGAGATGATGATATATGTAGTGCTCAGCACACAGATGGTACCCAATAAATAGTAATTGCTTCTGTCATTTTACAGATGTATAATATTTTACTGCATATTCCCTGCTCGGAGACTGTTCTTAAGGTGGTTCCATGGGCTTCATATCTATGTCCCTGGAAGAAGTTAGAAAGCAGGGTGGCCCCCAGGCCCTCCAGTACGCAGGACCTTGTTCTAGGTATCTGGGTAGCTGCCCCATGCATCTGACTCATTGTGTTTGGGGGTGTCCACTCATGCTCCTTACATTTCTTACCCTGGGGAATTCCTCGAATGTGCTAGTAAAAAGAGCAGCTTATTCTGGAACATTTTTGTTCCATGAGACATTATTTTCCCTCTTCATTATCTTCTGGTTCCTTATTTCCGAAACTCTTCACCAAGCAATGAGGAAGCAGCTAATTACTTTCTAGTTTTAGGTGGTTTCCCTCACAGATGACCTACTTTAGGCACGTCATTTGACTTCTTCCTTCAGGTCAGTTGCTGGATCAAGAGCACAGGTGGGATGACTTTGGGAGCTTCAGATATCGAAATTAACTTTACTCACAGGAAAGTAGGTGCTGACTATTTTAGCAGGAAAGAGAGAGTATAAGTGAAATTTCAGTTACTCTGAGGTAAACAATGTACCAACAACTGCCATTTACTGAACACAGGGACAGTCTCTAATGCCTCCAACAGTCCCATGGATGAGGTCACTTTCCCCCCAAATGGGAGCAAGGGGCAAAATAACTTGCTCAATCCCATACAGCTGGCAAGTGGATTTGAACCCAGTCCTGTCTGGCTTCAGAGACCTCGTCTTGCCTCTGTGCCGCTGCCTCAGAGGCATCCTTGGCCAAAGGAGTTGCATTGGTTAAATGGGGCTGGGGGGATTAGTGCTGCTTCAGAGGGTCCAAGTGGAATTAAAAAAAAATGAGGTGGAGGGATCCAAGTGGGATCACAGGGTGAAGCTGAAGAAGGCAGACCGCACAGGGCTTCAACATAGGACAAATGACTTCCTCACCACTGGAGGTGGCAAAAGTAAAAGAAGATAGAGAACAAGCTGTTTTGTGAGCCAGTGAGCTTTTGGACTAGAGGAACTCATTCGAATTCATGGGAAGCCTGGGCACGTGTGGCTCCAGGCCAGGGAGCTGAACATTGATGATTAGTTGAGACGTGGGATTGCACAAGTTTTCAGGCTCTTTCAGCTCCAGTGATTCTGTGATTTTGGAGGATAAGATGTGGAAGTATAACAGGTGACTTCTGGTCCTCAAACATGCTAGGTACACCTCAGAAACTGTTCTTGGCCCACTCTGCCTTAAGATCTTTGCACTGACCCTACCCTCTGCTCAACTGCTCTCTCTCGCAAGCACCCACCTGTGCACCAGGGCTAAACTTCTTTTCAAAGAGTGTGCCCTGAGAGCCCTATTAAGAATTCACCCTTGCTGCTGTCCCTCCCAGCACTCCCAATCCTCTTCCTCAGCTTATATATTCTTTTTTCCTATAACACTTAGCACCACTTACCTTACTATGCAAATTACTTTGCTAAGTCATTCTTTGCATATTAAGTCTTTTCCTCTTCTAGTTCCATGAGGTCAAGGATTTTCTTTTTTTTCCTTTGCATCCTCGTACCTAGAATAGTTTCTGACATTTTGTAGGGGTCAGGGAGAATCTATTGACAAACTGGAGGAGCAGGATGGGGGAGTAGTGTGAGCTCCGGTTCTGCCATGACCCAGGAGAACAACTTTGGGTAAATCACATTCATAATCTGGATCCTTAACTCCTCAAACATGCTGAGTTTTCCCCTTGGAGTCTGTATAAATTGAATAATAGTAATAACAACAACAAAAACAACAACAACACTAGTATGATTTTAAAGCTCAGCTAAGTAATTTGGTGTTTGTCTCATAAAAATATGCCAAGTAACTACAATTAAACACCAATACAATATAAGAAGGAAATATGCCAATCATTCCTTTTGAAACACACTTTGTTCTTTATGCAGCTGGGCTGCTAACCTGAGTCTTTTCACACTCAGATTCTTTGTTGCTCCAAGAGCCATTTATTATTGAAAACACATCACTGACGAATAAGTCTGGGGACCAGCTCATGTTTACCACACTTCGTCTATGAACCTTCATTCTGGGGATTTTCCACTGCTTGGTTACTGCTTAGGGAAATTTTTAGAGCAGCAGGAAAAAAAATATTGATGGTTTGCTCCTGTTACTGGTATAAGTCGTGTTGATTGGCATAGTCCAGCACACTGGGGGATATATCAGCTGGTACAATTATTTGATTTTTTAATCCACTTAATTTTATAAGTTTTATTATTGTGTACTCACATGGCATCTTATGAATACAGGGGAAGCACATTATATGTACTATGTGAAAATACATAGTAATTAGATAATTATAGTTACTAATTTTGTATTTAGTGAAATACAGACATGCATAATTTACTGATATGGTATTTTCCTATAGAATAAAAAGCATCAAGGAACTAGAAAATTTAGAGTAGAAATCAATTGAACTTGAAACAGAAAAATAGAGAAAATCAGTGAACCAAAAAGTTGATGCTTTGACAAGATAAATAGACAAACTCTAGAACAACTAACAAAGGAAAAGAGAAGATTTGAATTATCAATATCAGAAACAAAGGAAGGGATATCACTACAAACCCCGCAGACATTACAAGAATAATATGGGAAAACTATGAACAACACTACTCCCAAATTTGAAAACTTAGATGAAATGGACAAATTCCTTGAAAAGCCCAAGTCACCACAACTCACCCAACAAGATAAAATTTGAATAGTCTTATAACTATTAAGGAAATAGAATTCATTATTTCAAAACTCCCCCAAAAGGAATCTCCATGTCCAGATTATTTCACTGGAGAGTTCTACCAAAATGTTTACAAAAGAATCAACATCAATCCTATATAATCCCTTCCAGAAAATAGGAGGAAGATTTCCCTAATGTTACAACTAGATATGCTTTGAAATTGGCCAATATTTGGATTATTTAGGTGTTCAAATCCCCTCTCTGTAGAAACTGGTGATAAGTATTTTTTATGCTCAGGTTATACAGACACTCATAGTAGGCACCTTGTAAATATTGATTGAGTGAATTTTTTCCCAGAACGTTGCCCTTCTAGACATAATTACAGAACAAGTAGAACCAAGGTTTCTCTAAACTGCATTGCTCTCTGGCTTATTTATTCTCAAGAATTGTAGAGTTGTTTTTGTGGATGCCATCCTGAGAGTAAGAGAAAAAAAAAACTGGCAATTGAAAAAAATCTAGTTTATTGGCCTCTAAACTAAGACTTTGTTTGAAGACTCTTCTATCTAGAATCTTCTAATTGTAGCTCGTAACTGAGTTATCCATTTCTTTATTATTTTTTTTAGTTGTAGATGGACACAATTCATTTATTTATTTATTATGTAGTGCTGAGGATTGAACCCAGTGCCTCACACTGGATAGGCAAGCCCTCTACCACTGAACCTCATCTCCAGCTCCTCAGTTATCCGTTTCTATGAAATAAGCCTCCTTGAAATTCAGTAGTTTAAAATAACAATGATTTATAATTTATCATAATTTTCTGGGTTGAACCAATAATTCTTCTTATAATTTTACCTTTTATTGTCCTGAAACTGCATTCAGTTGATGGCCAGTTTGTAGTTGTCAGCTAAAAAAACCTGTGTCTTCCTCCATGTGGCTTCCCAGTGTGAGTAGCTTGGGCTTTCTCCCAACACGAGGGTCTCAAGGCAGCATTCCAAGATGGCATCATCCTGTGTCAGCACTTTGGCTGGGATGCTTGGACATGGGGGCTGGCCAAATGATGTCTTCAGCAAGATAGTTACATTTACATGGTGACTCAAGGGTCCGGTAAAACAAAGACCTCCAATACTTAAAGTCTACCCTAACCCTACATGAGACTAGACTAAGCCAACATCACATCTGCCACATTGTGTTGAATCAAGAAATTCACATTGCCAGTCAGGATGGAAGGAGGAGAGAAAATAAACCCCATTTATTGATGGAAGGAGAGTTTAGCATCTGTGGCCACTTTTAAGACACTATGCCTCCAAATAATTTATATTTTCCTACATTAAAAAAATTCACCATCCCTTCCCAAGATCTCCTCTTTTTTTTTTTTGGATTTTTTTTTAATTTTATTATTGGTCATTCAAAACATTACATAGTTCTTAATACATCATATTACACGGTTTGATTCAAGTGGGTTATGAACTCCCACTTTTACCCCGTATACAGATTGCTGTATCACATCAGTTACCCTTCCATTGATTGACATATTGCCTTTCTAGTGTCTGATGTATTCTGATGTCTGTCCTATTCTCTACTATCCCCCCTCCCCTCCCCTCCCCTCCCCTTTTCTCTCTCTACCCCTTCTACTGTAAATCATTTCTTCCATTTGTATTATCTTGTCTTACCCCTCCTTTCCTCTTATATGTCATTTTGTATAACCCTGAGGATCGCCTTCCATTTCCATGCAATTTCCCTTCTCACTCCCTTTCCCTCCCACCTCTCATCCCTGTTTAATGTAAATCTTCTTCTCAAGCTCTTCGTCCCTACTCTGTCCTTGTTTACTCCCCTTATATCAAAGGAGTCATTTGGTATTTGTTTTTTAAAGATTGACTAGCTTCACTTAGCATAATCTGCTCTAATGCCATCCATTTCCCTCCAAATTCTATGATTTTGTCATTTTTAAATGCAGAGTAATACTCCATAGTGTATAAATGCCACATTTTTTTTATCCATTCATCTATTGAAGGGCATCTAGGCTGATTCCACAGTCTTGCTATCGTGAATTGAGCTGCTATGAACATCGATGTAGCAGTGTCCCTGTAGCATGCTCTTATTAGGTCTTTAGGGAATAGACCGAGAAGGGGAATAGCTGGGTCAAATGGTGGTTCCATTCCCAGCTTTCCAAGAAATCTCCATACTGCTTTCCAAATTGGCTGCACCAATTTGCAGTCCCACCAGCAATGAACAAGAGTGCCCTTTTCCCCGCATCCTCTCCAGCACTTATTGTTGTTTGACTTCCTAATGGCTGCCAATCTTACTGGAGTGAGATGGTATCTTAGGGTAGTTTTGATTTGCATTTCTCTGACTGCTAGAGATGGTGAGCATTTTTTCATGTACTTATTGATTGATTGTATGTCCTCCTCTGAGAAGTGTCTGTTCAGGTCCTTGGCCCATTTATTGATTGGGTTATTTGTTATCTTATTGTCTAATTTTTTGAGTTCTTTGTATATTCTGGTTATTAGGGCTCTATCTGAAGTGTGTGGAGTAAAGATTTGTTCCCAGGATGTAGGCTCCCTGTTTATCTCTCTTATTGTTTCTTTTGCTGAGAAAAAAATTTTTAGTTTGAGTAAGTCCCATTTGTTGATTCTAGTTGTTAACTCTTGCACTATGGGTGTCCTATTGAGGAATTTGGAGCCCGATCCCACAGCATGTAGATCATAACCAACTTTTTCTTCTATCAGATGCCGTGTCTCTGATTTAATATCAAGCTCCTTAATCCATTTTGAGTTAACTTTTGTGCATAGGGATTCAGATTCATTTTGATGCAAATGGATTTCCAGTTTTCCCAGCACCATTTGTTGAAGATGCTCTCCTTCCTCCATTGCATGCTTTTAGCCCCTTTATCAAATATAAGATAGTTGTAGTTTTGTGGATTGGTTACTGTGTCCTCTATTCTGTACCATTGGTCCACCCACCTGTTTTGGTACCAGTACCATGCTGTTTTTGTTACTATTGCTCTGTAGTATAGTTTGAAGTCTGGTATCGCTATACCGCCTGATTCACACTTCCTGCTTAGCATTGTTTTTGCTATTCTGGGTCTTTTATTATTCCATATGAATTTCATGATTCTTTTATCTATTTCTACAAGATATGCTGTTGGGATTTTGATTGGCATTGCATTGAACTTATAGAGAACTTTTGGTAATATCGCCATTTTGATGATGTTAGTTCTGCCTATCCATGAGCAGGGTATATTTTTCCATCTTCTAAGGTCTTCTTCTATATCTTTCTTTAGGGTTCTGTAATTTTCATTGTATAAATCTTTCACCTCTTTTGTTAGGTTGATTCCCAAGTATTTTATTTTTGGGGGGGATATTGTGAATGGAGTAGTTGTCCTCATTTCCGTTTCAGAGGATTTGTCGCTGATATACAGGAATGCCTTTGATTTATGCGTGTTGATCTTATATCCTGCCACTTTGTTGAATTCATTTATTAGCTCTAATAGCTTCTTTGTAGACCCTTTTGGGTCTGCTAGGTATAGAATCATATCATCTGCAAATAGTGATAATTTAAGTTCTTCTTTTCCTATTTTTATGCCTTTAATTTCTTTCGTCTGCCTAATTGCTCTGGCCAGTGTTTCGAAGACTATGTTGAACAGAAGTGGTGAGAGAGGGCATCCCTGTCTTGTACCCGATCTTAGAGGGAATGCCTTCAATTTTTCTCCATTCAGAATGATGCTGGCCTGTGGCTTATCATAGATTGCTTTTACAATGTTGAGGTATGATCCAGTTATCCCTAATTTTTCTAGAGTTTTGAACATAAAGGGATGCTGTACTTTGTCGAATGCTTTTTCTGCATCTATCGAGATGATCATATGGTTCTTATTTTTAAGTCTATTAATGTGGTGAATAACATTTATTGATTTCCGTATATTGAACCAGCCTTGCATCCCAGGGATGAATCCTACTTGATCATGGTGTATAATTTTTTTGATATGTATTTGAATCCGATTCGCCAGAATTTTATTGAGGATTTTTGCGTCAAGGTTCATTAGAGATATTGGTCTGTAGTTTTCTTTCTTTGAAGTGTCTTTGTCTGGTTTCGGAATCAGGGTGATGTTGGCCTCATAGAATGAATTTGGAAGTTCTCCCTCTTTTTCTATTTCCTGAAATAGCTTGAAAAGTATTGGTGTTAGTTCCTCTTTAAAGGTTTTGTAAAACTCTGCTGTATACCCATCCAGTCCTGGGCTTTTCTTAGTTGGTAATCTTTTGATGGTTTCTTCTATTTCCTCTATTGTTATTGGTCTGTTTAGGTTGTCTATATCCTCCTGACTCAATCTGGGCAGATCATAAGACTTAAGGAATTTATCTATGCCTTCACTATCTTCTATTTTATTGGAGTATAAGGGTTCAAAATAATTTCTGATTATCTTCTGTATTTCTGAAGTGTCTGTTTTGATATTGCCTTTTTCATCCTGTATGCTAGTAATTTGGGTTCTCTCTCTTCTTCTCTTCGTTAGCATGGCTAAGGGTCTGTCAACTTTATTTATTTTTTCAAAGAACCAACTCTTAGTTTTGTCAATTTTTTCAATTGTTTCTTTTGTTTCAATTTCATTAATTTCAGCTCTGATTTTAATTATTTCTTGCCTTCTACTTCTTTTGCTGTTGTTTTGCTCTTCTTTTTCTAGGATTTTGAGATGAAGTATGAGATCATTTATTTGTTGGTTTTTTCTTTTTTTGAGGAATGAACTCCAAGCAATGAATTTTCCTCTTAGAACTGCTTTCAATGTGTCCCATAGATTCCGATATGTTGTGTCTGTGTTTTCATTTAACTCTAGGAAGTTTTTAATTTCCTCCTTGATGTCTTCTAAAACCCATTGATCATTCAGCAACCTATTGTTCATTCTCCAAGTGATGCTTGATTTTTCCTTCCTTCTTTTATCATTGATTTTCAGTTTCATTCCATTGTGATCAGATAAGATGCATGGTATTATCTCTACCCCTTTATATTGTCTAAGAGTTGCCCTGTGACATAATATATCTATTTTTGAGAAGGTTCCATGTGCTGCTGAGAAAAAAATGTAACTACTTGATGTTGGGTGGTATAGTCTATATATGTCAATTAAGTCTAGGTTGTTAATTGTGTTATTGAGTTCTATAGTTTCCTTATTTAACTTTTGTTTGGAAGATCTGTCCAGTGGTGAGAGAGGTGTGTTGAAGTCTCCCATGATTATTGTATGGTGGTCTATTAGACTCTTGAACTTGAGAAGAGTTTGCTTGATGAACACAGCTGCACCATTATTTGGGGCATATATATTTATGATTGTTATGTCATGTTGGTGTATGGTTCCCTTGAGCAGTATGAAGTGTCCTTCTTTATCCCTTTTGATTAACTTTGGCTTGAAATCTATTTTATTAGATATGAGTATGGCCACTCCTGCTTGTTTCTGCAGCCCATATGAGTGGTATGATTTTTCCCATCCTTTCACCTTCAGTCTATGAATATCTTTCCCTATCAGATGCGTCTCCTGTAGGCAGCATATTGTTGGGTCTTGTTTTGTGATCCATTCTACTAGCCTATGTCTCTTGATTGGTGAGTTTAAGCCATTAACATTTAGGGTTATTATTGAGATATGGTTTGTTCTTCTAGCCATATTTGTTTATTGATGTTACTAAACCTGATTTGTTATCCTCTTTGACTACTTTCCCCCCTATACTGTCCTACCTCCCATTGTTGGTTTTCAATGTTATTTTCCATTTCCTCTTCCTGTAATGTTTTGCCAAGGATTTTTTGAAGAGATGGTTTTCTAGCTGCGAATTCTTTTAACTTTTGTTTATCGTGGAAGGTTTTAATTTCATCTTCTATCCTGAAGCTTAATTTTGCCGGATACACGATTCTTGGTTGGAACCCATTTTCTTTCAGTGTTTGAAATATGTTATTCCAGGATCTTCTAGCTTTCAGAGTCTGTGTTGAGAGATCAGCTGTTATCCTGATTGGTTTACCCCTAAATGTAATCTGCTTTCTTTCTCTTGCAGCTTTTAAAATTCTCTCCTTATTCTGTATGTTGGACATCTTCATTATAATGTGTCTAGGTGTGGATCTCTTATGATTTTGCATATTTGGCGTCCTGTAGGCTTCTAGGATTTGGGATTCTGTCTCATTCTTCAAGTCTGGGAAGTTTTCTCATATTATTTCACTGAATAGACTGTTTATTCCTTTTGTATGGAGCTCTGTGCCTTCCTGTATCCCAATGACTCTTAAATTTGGTCTTTTGATATTGTCCCATAATTCTTGGATGTTCTGCTCATGGTTTCTTAGCAGACTTGCTGAGCTGTCTATGTTCTTTTCCAGTTGAAATACTTTGTCTTCATTGTGTGATGTTCTCTCTTCTAAGTGATCCACTCTGCTGGTAGTATTCTCAATTGAGTTTTTAAGTTGGTTTATTGTTTCCTGCATTTCTAGGATTTCTATTTGTTTGTTTTTTATTACCTCTATCTCCCTGTGAAATTGATCTTTTACTTCCTGGATTTGTTTGTCAATGTGATCTTTCATTGTCTGATTTTGCTGTCTCATGTCTTCCTTGAGACTCCAGATCATCTGAAGCATATATATCCTGAGCTCTTTATCTGACATTCCATCTGTTGCAGCTATTACCTCTTCTAAAGTTGAGTTGACCTGCATTGCTTGTGGTCCTTTCTTTCCTTGTCTTTTCATACTGCTCGCGTTTCTTTCTGCTTGGTGCAACTGTTGTGTTTTTGAAATTTACCCCCTATTTATTTATATTGCTCTTGTATAGTTGGGAAGTCTCCCTTGCAGGGTGGGTAGTGGCTGTGCTCCTCCTCTAATTAGGGTGATCTGTCTACCACGCTGATTGGTCGCAGGTCTGCCCCCCCTGCGGGCACGGGTGGCGGCTCTGCTCTGCCCCCACTCCAATTGTGGTAAGGTAACTACCACGCCCTGGGGTCGTTGGTCCTGATCTGGATGTGGGTGGCGGCTCTGCTGGGTCCCCACTCCAATTGGTGTGACGTGTCTACCACGCTGGCAGGCCTCTAGGCCGGTGGGTCGCAGTTCTGCACAGCCCCCACTCCCAATGGGGGTACCTGACTACCTCTCCAACGGGTCGCTGAGCCCCCTCCGGACACGGGCGGCGACCCTGCTCCACCCCCACTCCAACCAGTGTGACGCGACTGCCTCGGTGTTACGTGTCCACCACGCTGGCAAGCTACCTGGCCTGTCTTTCCAGTGGGCTGCAGGTCTGCCTGCCCTGCTTGCTCAGATGTCAGCTCTGCACAGCCCCTACTCCAAATGAGGTTACTTGGCTACTGAGCTGCGGGGTCGCTGGTCCTATTCTAGGCGTGGGCGGCTACTCTCTTCAGCCCCAGCTGCGTTTGGTGTGTCATGATACCACGCCGGCGGGTCCCTTGGCCTGCTCTGGGCGCAGGTGGAAGCTCCACTCTGCCCCACAGCACCCAGCAGGACCCTGACTGAGAAGCAGTCACCGCTGGTTCCCTAGCCTTGGGCTGAAGCAGCTTCGGTGGCCAGAACCCCGCCTCTCGGATCCCGATACACTCTCCGCTGGGAGCTGGCTCCAGCGAGCGACCAGCCCAGGCCAAAACTGTTCCGGGAGTCAGAACCCAGTTGCCCCAAGCTCAGCGCACGCTCCACTTGGAGCTGGCCTCCACCGGCAGTCTCCGCAGTTTCCTCAGACCTGGGCCAGGTTAGCACCGGGAACCAGAATCCAGCTGCTCAGTGCCCGGCGCACGCCTTGCCAGGCATGAGCCTCTAGGAGTATTCTCCACAAGAACCCCCGCCCCGATCCTGAGCAAGAAATCTGTCTGCTAGATGCAGGCAAATACCAGCCTGAAATCACCTGTTCCGTAGCTGAATGAGCTGAGATCGGTAGAACATGGGGATGATTACATCATCTCTCCGAAATGGCGGCTGCTGTCCTCCTCTGTGGTCCGACTAGTGTCTGGAACCCTTCTGGCCCGCTTCTCTCCTCTGTCTCAAAGCCGGAACTCAGCACTCAGCGCTGCCAATGTACCCCTGGCGGGAGCCCCCCGAATCCGTATCGCTACTCCCCCGCTCCGGCACCTTGCCGCTCCCCAGCGCGCGCCACAGACTCCAGCTGCGGGGCGATTGCCTATCAGGCTATGCAACCCTCCGTGCGGAGAAATGGAGCTCCCGCAGTTGAACTTCACACGATGGAAATCTGTCCACTAGTTTCTGGAGCACCTCAATTTCACTGGAAATTCCCAACAAGATAGCCTTCAGGCGATTCACATCGACTTTCTCCCGCTCAGTGACGCGGCGCACTGGGGTGATGCACTCCCTTCGCCGCCATCTTCCCTCCTCCCCAAGATCTCCTCTTATTGTGCCATCAGGCCAAGTCAGCATGCTCCTCTCCATTCAAAGACCTCCGAGTAAGAGAGACAAGTTATCTACTTCTCCCCAAATCCAACTTACAAAGGTGACACAGGGAAGGAACAACAGCAATGGACAGTCCTATTCAAAAAGAGAGGAAGAAAGGATAGCCTAGAGCAGTCCTTAGTCCATAGTAATTTTGAAATCCAAGTGGGCACAGTTTCTCAGGGTCTCCTACTACAGCACAAGGGATGTTCCTTGATTAGGGTCCACTCCTGCTCTCTCGTTTCTCACTTGACTCTAGCTCATTTTTCCCAGAGTTGGTGTTTTGGATCTTGGTTTCATTCTCTATGAACTCCTTTCTTCTCCATAAGTCAAGGTACGTATTTACAGCTGAGTAGATTTTCCCCCCCATCTTAGGGCTGTGTGAAGTTCAGAGTCCAGCGGCCCCACTTTATTTTGTACTGTCCTATTTCTTTTAATCCAAACTGGCAATGTGTTTACCAATACAGTTCTTTTAAAATTTTTTTTCAGATTTTCAATGCATCAAATAGCAAACTCACTTCATGAAAGTTACACCCATAAACTTCTTCAAGATAGGTACCTCTTCTTTTTTTCTTTCTCTCTCTCTCTCTCTCTTTTTATTTTTTTTGGTGTGGGGGAGTTTGCAAGTTTGTGGAAAATGCTGTAAAGATTCTTATAATCTTTCACTGAATGGTTGTAAATTACAAATCAATTTCACACAACTTTTTTTTTAAATATTTTTTTTTTAGTTGTTGATAGATCTTTATTTTATTTATTTATATGTGGTACTGAGAATCAAACCCAGTGCCTCACACATGCTAGGCAAGCACTCCACTGAGCTACAATGCCAGCCCCCATACAACTTTATTTTGATCTTCTCTCTGAGACCCTGTTTTACTGTCAACACCCTAGATTTAATCTTTACCTTAAGACTGTACCTTACATAGAGAATCTTTTGTCTTTGGAAAGGCTAGGAATAAAAAACATTTTTGCTGTCTGCTTAGTAAGTATAGGGACAAAAATATTTCCACTTAATTCTATTTTTTTTTTAAGAATCTTTTTTTTTGGCCCATATCTGTTTCCCCATGCTTTATCACAGGTGACTAAAAGAAGCCAAATTTCACTTTCAGTATTTTGCCTGAACATCTTCTTAGCCAGATACATATGTTCATCGATGTGTTTTCTAGCTTTCAGGCAAGAGTGTTGCCAAACAATTCAACATGATATAAGTGCTGCTTTTTCTAGCTTCTAATAGGAAGTATTTCATGATTTTTCCAAGCTCCATTACTAGTCTCCTTGCCACTTTCAACATCTCCTTTTTATCTGCCCTAAAGCCAATGCCGCATATTCTAGGTTTTTGTGATGGCATCAATACTTTCCTGGTTATCAATTTCTGAATCACTTATGCTTTCTGGGTAACAAACAACCTAACTTTGTGACTTAAAAAAAAATCTGTAATGTCTCTCATGATTCAGGGTTTGACTGCATGGTTCTTCCAGTGGGCTGTTATTCAATCATAGGTCTCTTTTCATCTGGTAGTTGATCTTGGGCTGTTGACCAGGATGCCTTGTTTCTCTCATTGCTCCTCCACATGGCCATGTTGGACTTCTTTACACAGTGGTCTCAGGCTACATTTCAAAATGGCGTCATTCCCATGTATGGTACTTTGTTCAGGACAGCTGGAGTAGTCACATATCCCACTTTCCCTGTATTCTCTCCATCAAGGTACCTGAACCACTTTACATGGTAGCTGATGCTTACAAGAAAACAGACAGAAGATGCTGAAGTTCTTAAAGCCTATGTCTACAATTAGGGCAATATCAGTTTTTTGCATCACAAATCCAACCCAGATTTAAGTGGAAAGGAAAAGAGATACAATCTTTTTACAAAATGAGTGGCTAGAATTTGTGATTATCTTTAAACCACCCAAATGACAGTGACCACAGGCAATGAAAGCTCTCCCAATGTTTTTTGGTTCTTAGATTTTTGTTTTATATTATATATAGCTTCCATCCACAGACTCAATATCTCTTAATCTAAGAGTAAAGACTAGAGATAAATTTACATATTCCTCTTAACACTTTACAAAGAGTGTGCCATATATGCCATATAATACACTCAAGAAATGACTACTAAAGGATTGTTGGCTGAATGAAACGGTTGGTCTGACTTTCATGATGCATATATTATTTCACTCTAATTGCATGTAGAATGGATCATTATTCTTGGTAAACTTGTCAATTTTAATTTAGATAGTTGATTAATCAATAGCAGTGTTTGCCCTAATTGTTGGTTTGACAGGGATTTATTGCTATAAATAGGATCTCCTTTAGGAAAAGGGAGATTTCCATATACACAGTCTTCTCCTAGGGCTGCAGTTCTTTACCTTTACTGCATGATGGGATCACCTGGGGTGTTTTAAAAAATATGTCTTGTCAAAGCTCTTCCACCTAGACTTATTAAATCAGAATCCCTCAATGCATTAGGATTTGTCCTTAGGTGATTCTCATCTATAGACTTGGTTGTGGACCACTTTTCTTGGGCTTAGCTTTTGAAAATATGTCTTGCCTTTCAAGCAGATAAGTCTGACTCTATCTCACACAGCTTCCAGGTATGTTGTGAGTATATATGTGTGTGTGTGTCTGTATATGCATGTGTGTGTGTGTGTGTGTGTGTGTGTGTGTGTATTCACCCTTACATGCATACACATACATATATACTATACACATACTAGAGGGCTGTGAAAAATTTAGGTCACAAAAGAGATTTAATGCTAAGGAAAAAATATTGAAAACACTAGGGTGTTGTGATAGCCTAGGATCTTGGCTTTGTGAAATAGAACAAACAGTCATTGAAATATTTTTCTTGGCATTTTTATGGCTGATCTGCACGAACAACTTTGAGATTGTTGTTGTTTAATAAGAAGCAAGATGTGCCTTCCAACATCTCCAGGGTGTTTCTGTTTGTGCAAAGCCTTCTGACTACATGGTGCATCTGAAGCTCATTGAGTATCTTCTCTATGAACCCAGAAGGCAGGGTGTCTGTGTTTGGCAGGTCAAGAAACCCTTTTCCTGCCTCTATGCTGAGTACTTTTCAAGACCCAATATCGAACTCACCCCTGAAGCCTCCAAAGAGAGGCTACCTCAAGTTCTTGATCTCCACAGAGGTAGTTCTTGTGAGCAAGGATTGCTATGGAGAAAGTTTTCAAAGACATTTCTCTAAGAGCTATACATGCTTTTAATAAGCAAAGAGTAATCAAGGTTAGGATGATTTTATATTTTAACACTTCCTCAGATCAAAGGATCAGATATAATTGTTTCCCACCCTGTTAGCCCAGGGAGGCCAGTTCTGAAGATCAATGTCTATAATTTAGCAAACTAGAAATAAAAGCTTCCTGAACAAGTCCACACTGGGTGTCCATTTCATGGATTTACTAGTCCCAGACAAGCAGTTGCTAGTCCCAACTGCATTTCCAAACCTCACAGTCACTCCTCAGTCTGTAGTAGTCTGGGTTCTGCTCACATCATTGTACTCAAACAGCACCAAATCAATGGATGTTCGAAGGTCCGTAGCTGGCAGTACTTCTCAGCTGTGCTTGATCAGGTGTCCCCGCTCTAAATTTTTTACTTTCTTGTCTACTTTGACAAACAACCCTAGAGATGTTGGAAGGCAGATGTTTCCTCTTATTAAACAACAACAACCTCAAAGTTGTTCATGCAGATCAGCCTTAAATATGCCAAGTGAACGCTGGTCTTCTGAGCATTCATTTCATCCCACCCTTAAATTCTGGGGTATTCAAGAGTTTGCACTTAGCTCCATTCTTCCCAGGTCATTCTTTCACACTGACTTCCTTCTCTTTGCTTTAACTACTAACAACTGCTGTGATTCCTAAATCTCTTTTCCAGGTCAGAGGGTATTCCACAGTTAGGCTTACATGAGATGTAGTCTGTACTCAGCAAATACTACCTAAAATACAGCCACTGAGCATTGAGCTACTGTGGTGGGTGGGTCTGGGGGAACTCCTTGCAAAATCCACATGTTGGACTAAACCTTCCATCACCATACCTTACTTTGATTTCTGCTTATCACTGGATATGCTTCCTGTCCTCAAGTAATTTTATTCCAGAATCATGGGGGCCGTGGAATTCCCTCTGCTCCTTCCCTTGCACCTTGCCTTGGTCAGAAGTCACTCCTGCACCTCAGAGTGTGTTATGGAAGATGGTACCATAAAAAGAGAAATTTGCAAGAAGATTTACTAGTCTACCTTTTCTGGCCACAGATAAGCTTTGCAGATATCCTCACCTCTTTCTCAGAACTGGCATCCCAATTTTGATCTGTTATTCTTTTGTATGTGAGAAAATGACTTAAAGAGGACCTGTTTTTGTTTTTCTCTGTTCTTTGGTTTCTGGTGGCCACATACTCTTCATGTTGTCTACAGCAACTTCAGTCTTACTTATTGGAAGAACCTGACCTTTATCATGAACTTTAACTGACATTTTGGTAGATCTTCCCTGTGCCATGTTATCTTAGGGTGAATGTAAGGTACAGTACAGGCTTTGGCCGTTTATAGCACAAGACTTGGTTTGTCCCCCAAACCATATACAAACCATAGCTGGAAGTTTGATCCCCAGTTTGGCAGTGTAGAGGTGGTGGAACCTTTAAGAAGTGGGCCTTATGGTAAATGGGTGGAACTAGAGACTATCATGCTAAGTGAAATAAGCCAATCCCCAAAAGCCAAAGGCCCAGTGTTCTCTCTGATAGGCAGATGCTGAAACACAGTAAGGGGATGGCGGGGGGAATAGAAGTTCACTGGATTAGACAAAGAGGAGTGAAGGGATGGGAGGGGTGGGGTGAGAATAGGAAAGACAGTAGAGTGAATGGGACATTACTTTCCAATGTTCATATATGAATACAGGCCAGTGTGACTTCACATCATGAACAACCATAAAAATAGGAAGTTATACTCCAAGTATACTCCATATAGGTAAATTCAAAGTACATTATACTATCATGTAAAACTAAACAGCACACATTTTAAAACTTCTTTGCACACACACTCACAAAAAGAAGTATGGCTTCAGAGAGGGTAATTAGATCATTGGGGACTCCACTGTCATAAATGGATTATGCTATCTTATAGGAGTGTTTTCTTAATCTCAAGCAAAGTGTTATAAGAAAGCCTGGCTTAGGATTAGGACCTTGGAGAAGCTTCTGTGAAAATGGGGGAGGGTTGTTTGTTGGTTTTGCGGGGGGGGGGGGTTCTTTTTGGTACCAGGCTTTGAACCCAGGTGTTGCTCTCCCTGTTAAATCCTGCTGTCTATCTACCCTCCCAGAAAGAGGCTTCGCCTGGCTCCACTTTGTCTGAATCTTTCTTTGCAAACTGCTTACTTGTTTCCTGACTTGATAAGCATGGGGTTCCTACCAGGCAAATCAATTACCTGATGGTCTAACAATATCTGAGCACATGCCCCTGCTCCCAGAGCTGCCACTCATTGACTTCCCAATTCAAAGTAGTCTGGCAAAAATTTCAAGCTAAAAAAACATCAAAAGCTTCACTCTAAGTTAGTGACAGGATAAAGGATGAATATTCCTTCCAGGAGGAATTTCATCTGCTGCCCACATTGCTAACGAGATACAGCCAAAATCTAACCAGGCTTAACTGGCTCTCAACGGGTATCTTGTAGAGAAGCCTCAGATATTCACGGGAACTGAGCCCAGCTGAGCCGCACACCAACAGCTTGTCCTCATCCTTGTGTCTCAACACCACCACTCCCAGAAACAGTGCAAAACTAAAGGGAGGTTCAGCATGACCTTCCAAAGAAAGAAAATTATGTCCTGTTCAATCACCTTTTGGGGGGTTCTAATTAGTTATACATGCCAGCAGAATGCTCTTTGATTCATTGAACACAAATGGAGCACAAAATTTTTCACTTTTCTGGTTGTACATGAAATAGAGTCATACCATTTGTACAATCATACATGTACATAAGATAATGATGTCCATCTCATTCCACCATATTTCCTACCCTCATACCCCCCCCTTTACCCAATCAAAAGTTCCTCCACTCTTCTTATGCCCCATCCCCACTATGGATTAGCATACACTTATCAGGGAAAACATTCAACCTTTGGTTTTTTGGGATTGGCTTACTTCAGTTAGCATGATATTCTCCAGCTCCATCCATGTACCTGCAAATGCCATGATTTTTTCTCTTTAATTGCTGAGTAATATTCCATTGTGTATATATACACTACCACTTCTTAAGATACATAATGTTTCAATGCAATATTATAAAATAAAAATTAATGTAAAAATTTGGTTGAATTCCCACCATCATCAGATGAGGTCAGTATAAGCAGCTCTGTTGAAGAGACGAGACCAATGCCCTTAGAGAGGCCATGGTGAAAAATCTTCCTCTAGGTTCACAGAGCAGATTCATCCCATGAGGTATCAGCCTGCTCATATACAGACCCTTCAGAACTGTCCACAAGTCCACCCTCAGCTACCACCCAAATACAGTTCCGTGATTAAATTACTTGAGAGCTCCATATTCTCAGGTATCTTGCGAGTGACTGGGATGAATGAGGGAGAAGAGGTTGAACCAGCTGTGGGGTCTGTTAAGGACGAGGCTGTGTCTGGACAGAGACATGTGAGTACGGTGAACTGGCTTCAGCCTAGGTCATCCCTCCAAGTGACAGTCCCCTGTTCACCCTTCTACTTCACCCCTCATTTCCCCACAGCTAACATGTTTTAAGCTCTAACTCTGTGCCAAGCACTGAACATCTTTTGCATAATGTTATTTTAATCTTCCTAATCCTGTGTGGTAGGTATTATAATAGCCGCTTTATTGATGAGCCTGAGCCTACGTGATGCCAAGTAATTACTGGCTTCTCACAAGCCAGTAAGTAGCAGAGCTAGAATTCAAAATTAGACATTCTGACTCCAGTACCCAAACTCCAAGGCAGTCTATACTACATGCCCTAAAACCAATCAATCAGGAGCAGCTATTTGGAAATGGTGAACTGAGCGAACTTCATAGCTGGCCAGAGAGTGGTGCAGGAGGCACTAGCTTCCTGTTGGTAAACAACATAAAATTTCCACCGTCTGGGTATTTTTCCACTTAAGGAGACAAAGCATATTTTACCTGGCTCGAACAGTAGTTTACTCGTAGCCCAAGGAAATGCTAGAAATTAAGAACCCTCTATAGTTTGTCTGACCTCAGCCCATAATTATGTAAGCTTATTTCTGAACATACTGGTAACTTTCCACTTCAGTCTACATTGAAAAAATATTCCCCTCATTTCCCAAAACCTACCATATATTGTTTGGTAGCATCAGAGGGATACGAAATGACAGCAAATTCAGTATTCAGAGCATTTATCTCCTTCATATCAAACCTAAATATACCCTTCTTCTGACCCCACTTTTTCTCAAAATTTGGGACCCAGATAAAATTCCTGAGCCTAAGGACTGTATTTGATCCATCTCTGTTTCTTCAGCACCTAACACAGTGCCCGACACACTATAAGCACCCAGAAAGTACTTAGTGAGGAAATGAATGGATGAAATATGCAGTTGGAACATAAAGATTATGTGACACCTCTACCACTAATAGGACATAAGCAGAAAATCTTTTTCTAGAAGTGCAGATAGATTGTCAGTAAGTTATCATGTCTGCCTTGCTTTCCTGTAGCTGGATTTACTGACATATCCCATTGTGGTCCAAGGATCACCTTCATCCCCACTAAGTCTTGAGTTAATCATGTGGGGGACAGGAAGTGTATCGGTGACTTAAGTGTCCACCATCCACAGAGGCTTAAGATGGGACAAAATCCCCAAAGCAGAAATCCAGGAGCTCAGCTCTGCCTTCCACGTTCACCTCAACTCTCTGGGTCTCTGGATGTATCTAAAACTCACAATAATCCTGGAATGTAGGTATGTGTGTCCTTTAGGATTAGACTTTGCATAAAACAGAGAGCCAACTGCAATTGATTAACCAAAGAAGTGTATCTTTCTCACAGGACAAGTGGCAGGAGCAGTCAGGGCTGTGACTCTTCACACCAGCGGTGACTTAGTCTTCCTTTATCTTTGGCTCCACCAAGCTTGGTTTGTGGCTTTGGGCTTCAAGCTTACTAGAGGCCATTTCTCTTTCTACTCCCTGCTGAGTTCCACACAGAAAACCGGGGGAGGATGGAGGACAAGAACATATGCCGAATGCACTGACTCTGACGCGATTTTTCTCACACCAGTTCCAGCACCATCTTGTTACAACTTAACTAAACTGGGAATTCTGGTGATTATGAGTGTTTTAAGTCAGTTACACTGCTTTTGAAATACAATTGAGGTTCTCTCCCTAAGGATAAAGGGAAGATGAGATGTCATTTAATTGTCTTGCCACAGCAAGGCAGCACTAGGTTCCCTGGGGAAGAGCCCCTGGGAGCCCATGATTTTAAGATCATGTGCCTTCTTTCCACCTCTGGGTGACCTGTGCATGGCACAAGGCTTCTGGGTTGCTTTCCCTCTCTTCATCACCCTCTCTCTAACTTTTCTTGCCCCTGAACTATAGCCTTGCCCTGAACTCCAGTCACTGCCCAAAGTCCTTCTTCTGCTCCCCCATCAGCTCATCTAGCCACTGTTATGGTCCCTCTCTCTGTATATGGACCAGATCTGGGCACTGATCAGCATGACATCAGGCCTCTAATTTTCATCAATAGGTGGCATCCTTGCCCACAGCCCTCTACACCCAAACTGGACCTCTTTGAATGTGAGATGACTCAGAGCCTCCTCCTGCTGCAGTCTGGCTGGGCACAATTCAGGAGCCACTTTTCAAAAGAAACGAACTTTATTTTTAGAACCACACAGGCCAAACAAAACAGCTCCTCAGGAAAAACCCTCAGAGCCCAACTGCCACCACCGGCTTCCCACAAGCCTCTCTCACAACCACCAGCCTCCACCTCCCACAATCCTCCTGCTCTTGAGGCCGATTGGCTGGGTCACATGGGCGGAGCCAAAAAGTCCCCAAATGAGCAGCTCCGTGGTCTGAAAGGGCAGGGAAACAGTCCAATGAGCATCACCGCAGAGGAGCCAATCAGCTAGATGTTGCTGGGGGCTGCTGTGAGCCAATCATCAGCTGGCAGTCTGAAAGGGCGGGGAAACAGCTCAATGAGCATCTCCAATGAGCATCACCACAGAGGAGCCAATCAGCTAGATGTTGCTGGGGCCGCTGTGAACCAATCATCAGCTGGCAGCTGGAAGTTTGCTGGGGCCCCTTCAGCTGTGGCTCTCAACATCCTCCTACAATCAGTCCAGTTTCAGTACATAGGAGTTAGAGAAATGGTCACAATTTCCCATGGTCACAAAGTTTCAGAATATTTTACATTTGGCCCCGCTCCAGGCTGAAGGCACCATCCTCAGAGCTAGAGGGAGGCAGCTTTCATTCTCCCTCTTACATCATATATCTTCTACCCAGGGACATTCAGAATGTGCTTCTGTAGCTCAGGGATAACACCTATATGGCAGCATCACAGGAAATAGGATTTGGGGGAGCTAGAAGGCATGTTTCTGCCATCTAGGCTCAGTGATGTGCTTCACTTATGAGAAACTGTGGTCCAAAAGGTGGACATAGCTTTTCTAGACAGGGCAGAGCTTCACCCACACATATGGGATTCCCATGATGTGTCCCACAGGAGACATGTTGGAGTGAGCTAGGTGCCTCAGCGTGTGGGATTCTTTCTAGAGAACTCTCCCAGCATCTTTCACCTATAAGCAGGCCATCCAATTACTGAAAAGGCAGAGGGAGGGGTTTCAAGGATGGTATAGGGAGGATTTCTATGTTCCAAACCTCAACAGCATTTTGGTAGAGAATTGAAAAAACAGAGAAAGTGTTTAGATGGAAAGAACTTTAGATGCTAATGGTTCCAGGGCACAAATAGAGGGCCAGAGCAATTGTGGAAACTTGCTCAAGGTTATGTAACAGAGGGATTAGTAATGGCGGCTACCATCCCCTAGGCATCCACCACGGGCCAGGCATTAGTCTCAGAGCTTTACCTAAATCAACCTACTTAATCCCCACAGCCGTACTAAGAGTTTGGTCACAAAGGTTCACAGTCCTATATCCAAAATCTTTAAGCCCAAAAGTGTTTCTAATGCTGAATTTCCATATTTTAGAAAAAAAAAACAGTATATGTACTATATAAAGCACATTGACATTTCTGTAGCAAGTGGTCTAGACAGAGACTATGAAATTTTCACGTCGATCTTACTACCAAATAAGTTTGGGCACCCCACTTAAGAAAAAAAAATTGGTTTTCTGAAATTTCAGGATTTTAGAGTTTTTATGCCATACCTTTATTATCCTCATTTGCCAGAGGAGAAATGGCCATCTGGCTTCAGTGTCTGTGTGATTAACTCTTTTGATTAGATGCCTGATGACAAGGCCCTTCTGACATATTGAATCCATCTCATGTCACTATGATATATGTAACTTCATCCACTCCCCACAGGAAGGGGGACCAGACCAGAATATGTCACTTTCACAAGTGGGGAAACAGGCTTAGAAAAGTCGTGTCCTATTCAAGGGTGGATAGAGGCACGATCCAAACCAAAAGGCAGGCCTGCAAGCTTCTGGATTTCCTGACTCTCCTGAGCTATTTGGGTACATTTTGAGGAATTATTTGAAGAGAGATAAATATGAGGAGAATGTTAGTATTCGTGGTTCTTGGAAGAAAAAGTTTGAAGAGGCAGCAGAATCAGAGTATAAACCTAGAAACCTATACTAATTTCTAGAACAAATTGTAGAAGAGGGAAACATGGTAGACTCTTTAATCCTCCCCAAGTGACACAGAGCAAGGGTCTAACTGATGGAGCAAGGGAAATCCCAGGGAGAGCGTTGGCAGGCAGGTGCCCCTCTGCAACTCAAACTTTTGCTTTTGGAGACCACAATGATCCCTCCCAATATCAGTTATCTGAGGTCCCCCGGGGTATCTCCAGGGATCTGGTGAAAACAAACACACAAGCAAACATCTTCCTGAATACCGGGGTTGTGGGCAGGAAGCCTCTGTGGTCCCGTCCCAGGAGCCCCAGACTGATGTCTGAAAGCCACAGCCACAGGAAGTTACAAAAAGGGTTGTCCTCTTCAGAAGGGTATCTGAGGAGAAAGCTGTGGATCTCAGCTCTCTCTGGACTCTAGTGCAGTCAGCCTCAAGAAGAAATAGATAGGGGATGCAGAGGATACTGCCTAGTTCCCCGTGCTCAGAACACATACAACCCCCAGCATGGATAGGAGAGTGGGCAGAGTGGAGCCAGGGGAGGAGTCTGATGCCCTAGAGGATTCTGGGAAGGATGGAAAGATGAGGGACATGGGAAGAACTTCAAAACTCTTCCACTTTCTCATATCACCATGTTGTGTGTGTTACTTCCAGCAGGAAACTTGGGAGATGCTTTCACTGTTGGCTATGAGCTATAGTTTTTCTAAGATTTAATTTAATTTTATAGTTGGCTACATGGTATTATTTAAGGGCATCAAAAAAGCAGCCCCCATCCTATAAAGGCCTACAGCATAACTGTACTGATTAATTCTCCAGAAGACACCAAGTGGGAGGATTTTGCCAACAAAATGCTTATGTACACACCACCCACCTGTCTGGAGTGTTCTCCCCTGACTTTTCTATTAAACGCTCTTCTTGCTGGGCATGGTGGTGCATGCCCATAATCTCAGCTGCTTGGGAGGCTGAGGCAGGAGGATCACAAGCTCAACGCCAGCCTCAGCAACATAGTGAGACCCTAAACAACTTAGTGAGATCCTGTCTGTACATAAAAATATTAAAAAGGGCTGAGGATGTGGCTCAGTGGTTAAGCACCCCTGGGTTCAATCCCTGGCACCAAAAGAAGGAGGGGGGCGGGGAGGAAGATAAGGAGAAATACCCTTCTTCTTTCTTTCAAGACTTTCTTCAACCTGTGCCTCTTTCTGAATAGTCTCAATAGCTCTTGTGCATATATTTTTATTAGAACTGTTTCCACTCTGTAATGTCATTATAAGCTTTCAGGTTGGGCTTTCCACAACAGTGAGTATAAAAATATGACTCTCAAGGACTACATGGGGCAGTACTTAGCACAAAGTCTTTTTGTTCAGATAGGGAGACCACCAACTTCCTAAGTCTCACATTAGGAGTCCCTGCTCCAGGTTGTCAAGAATTATCGGACACTCTATTTTCTTTCAGCCATCTCTGTCCCTTATGGGTTACTAGATTTACAAATAAAAGTCCTGGACACCCAGTTAAATGTGAATTTCAGATAAATTATTCCTAATTTTTAGTTTAAGTATGCTGTTTGAGAATTATACCAAAATGTTATTTGTGGTTTATTTGAAATTCACATTTAACTGGGTGCCTGCGTTTTGTTTGACAACCCTTCCTTATGGACCCTACCACAACTACTACCCAGTATCACTATTCCCCTCCCCTAAAGGAATTGCTCCCACGAATGGCCAGAAGTCCTCAAAATGCTACAATGCTGGGATGTTAAATGAAAAGCACTGCCCAAATGCCTCTCGGCACCTTTTGTTTTATACTCCACTTATGGAATCTTATAAGAAAGTCACTTGCACCTCATTGTCATAATACATTTTCAACATACCATCTCTTCACTTACAGCCACTCGGTGTGAAGACTCAGCCCTGAGTTCTGGAGGTGGAGCTGGGCCAGGGAGAAGTATGAAAGGCAGACTTGGCAACATACTCAACTTTGCCCCTCCCCTCTGGAGCCTAAGGCTTAGCCAAGCTTGTCTGTCTGCCTGGACCCTAACCTGGACATGCCTTTACTGGGAGACTCCTGCTCTCTTCTCTTGAGCAACATGTTTTTGGTTCATGCAAATGAGACCTACCCACCTGTCCATGCAGGTATGTAGGAATCTTAGATGGAGACACACCTGTGCTTCCTTCGTGATACAAAAATGATGTGTTATTTCTAGGAGACTCAAAAAAGCTTAACTGCTTGAGACAGCGAAATTAGGATTTGGCTTGGTCCTTGAGGGAAGATGCTGAACAGATCAAAAGGCAAGAAGAGGACATGGGTGGCAGATAGGAATAAGTGTGCTTTTAGAGGCAGTGAAGAAACCAAGGCTAGATTGGGGTTGCTTGGTATAGAAACATAGGAAACAAGGGTGAGAAAATTGGGGGGTTGAATGATGGCACATGCTGCATATAAGGAAGGATGGAACATTTGATTTAATGGAAATAGTTAAATGTGAATAGAAAGAAATATTTCACATTACTCAGCGGAGGCTTGTTTTCCTATTTCCCCTTCTTATTCTCCAGTGTAAAATTAAGTCACTTAAAGAGAAATCCAGTACATTTTGTTGAAGGTACACACTCTCCTGCCAGTTTGGAAAGCTGAGCCTTTAAAAAAAAATCACTATTTCCTGTTAAAATTCTTAAGTCCCTGGATTAAATAACGAGATCATCTAGAATTTGAGAAAAATGTTTTAAGATTCTTAGGTATTTAAATTACTGTCAACCTCAACTCGGCACAAGGATGTTTCAGGACAACTTTGATCATTACTAATTCTCTGCCAGCTGCTTCCTTCCTCCTGGGCCAGGGACCTGTTTGCAGATGTCCTGGGTGTGGGTAGCCTTCTCTACCCCTTCTCCACCTGTCATTAAACACAGTGCTGGCCTCCACAGACGACCTCCCACAACACACAGGATTGACTTGCCCTATTGACCAAAGAATGGGTGCACCTTGTCTTCTAGTCACTCTGTTCAGTACAGTTGATCTACCCAAGGTGAGCCATCTCTCTCTTTGAGCTTTCTCTCTCCTGATGGCCCCTTCCTCACCCAGGGACACTGTGATCTTTGCTCCTTCCATCCTGTTTTAAACCTGTCCTTAAAATAATCTGATCAACTCTTTTGCTTGGAGATGGTCACATGGGAGTGGAGAAAAGTTTGGAAAACTGAGATGCAAAAGTGCTGAGACCTCTTCTTCTCCCATAAATACACACACGTACCAACTCAGGAGTTGAGGTGGAGTGAGGTGGGGGATTCTTTGTTACTTCTGTTTTTCTTGGAATTTTTCCATTGTGTCATTTATGTGTTTACAGGTAGTAAATGGTCACCAAAGGTTAATATGTGATCCTTCCTAGAAAAACAAGAAGGAAACCATTTCTAAAATAAGTGAAGGTCACATTGGAGATTCAGGCAGTTGCCACAGGAAGGTTGTGCTACACTTCAGGCCAGGGAGGATCTTCCGTTATGAGGGGGATCAGGCTTTGCTGAGGGCCAGAGTCCTCCTTGCTTGCTTCTGCTCCTGACCCTTCACTTCAGTCATCAGAAGGGTCTTTCTAGTTTGGGATCACTACTATTATTCTATTTATTTTATGAACATATAATACATGTACAGGGCACAGAAATAAAAATACCCCATAGGTGATTGAGTAACAAGAATGCCACCTTCCATTCCCACCGCCCAGAAGGTGAACTCTATGATTCTCTTAAATATCCTCCTTCTAGGGATGTCTATGCATTTTCAAAAATAGTTATTGAAAAGTGGCTATTTGGTTGGCTTATTTTTTCAAAGAGATATCACATTCACATGGGTCAAAAAACTGACAAATTAAAAAGATAACCAATGCAATGTCACGCACTCAACCCTGTCCCCTGCCCTCTACTCAGTTCCCAGTCCCTACCACTACCCCATCCCTACACCCATCAGGTGACCATGTTTGTTCTGTCCCTTGTGAATTATTCCAGACTTTTCCTAAGGCACATGCAACCAAATGCAATTTCTATTTCAAAGCAATTCTTTCACTTAGGATTTTATGAAGACACCAAAAAGGGTTATTTGAAAAAAAAAGTAAAATGTAGAATTAACTATATGCAGTTTAGAAAGCAGTCAACTTGAACTTTGTAGTTTGTAGTTATATATAATAACCAACAGACAAATTTTAACTGCAGGGTTTCTTGGCTTCAGGATATTGTGATCTCTTTAAAATGGACACTCTTTTAAAAATATTTAAAAATCAGTATCACCTTGATCCACAACAATAGGAACAGAAGCTCAATCAGTTGTCAGTCATATACCATAATATTAGTGTACCTGGTGAACTATACAGATGTTTACTACTTACTTTCAGACCTGTTGTCCTTGGGTCTGCCTGTTCAATGCTGGGACCACCTATGTCTGCTCTGAGGTTTTGCTCACCACATGCAAAATGGTTGTCTATAAATGTGATTCTGATGGCAAGAGTCCTGAGGCCTACCGTTTTTAGTGCATCTTTATCTAAGAAGTTCCCTGGTTCCTCTCAGGCTTCAGTAGCCTGACTTTTATGTAATCTGAGCATTTTCTCTTATGCTTTGTAAGTATTGAGGAGAATAGGTGATGGAAATCTATTACTTGATAAACCCCCCATCCTCCACAAAAAGGTTTTCCATATGAACAGTGTAGCAGGTTAAGAACTCAGTCTCTGGCCTTAACATGACTTGGATTCAAATCCAAGTTTTGCACTTGTATTACTTTAAAAGTAAGTTACTTGGCCTCTCTAAACTCCAGTTTTCTCAAGAGTAAAATAAGGATGTGAATAATACTACCTACCTTGTACTTAGTACAGTTATTTGCAGATAGTCAAATTCAATTATTATCATTTTTAATAGTTTTGAGGGGGTTGATTATCATTATCAAATTCTAAGAAAAACAGAAGTAACAAAGAATCCCCCCACCTCACTCCACCTCAACTCTTGGTCAGAAAGTTTTGACAACAGCAGCTCAAATTAGGAACTCTTTTAATCAAACTTCAGACCATTTGCACCACCAGGGTACTATTTGCTTCACAGGGGGACATTTTAAAAAGCCATTAATGAAATTTTAGTGAACCTTAATTTCCCACCAGGGAAGCAGGCTGAATAATAATTGTGAATGTTTTGTTCAAGTCTGTTTATTGGTTCAAAAATAAACATTTTCTTTTCTAAACTGGCATCAATCCTGAGAGTCATGGAACACAGATTTGGGTTCATAAAATATAATTTTAAAAAAATTTCAGTCCAATGATGTCATTATTAGGCTTCGTAACAGACAACTGAGCTTAAATATTAGGAGGGGAAATTTTCCAACATAAAGCAAGTAGAGGAAGCATTCAGATGACAAAGAGGACATGGAAAATTTACAATTCCTAAAGCAAAGTTTATAGGTGGACTGCAAATACCCCAAAGCCTTGCAGGAAGCTGAGAGTTAACTGGAAATTGCTTTTCAGTAGTGCTGGAAATTTCCACTGCTTGTTTTGCTGTGGAAGGGGTGAAACAGTGGGGAAGTGCTCTGTGTGTGTGTGTGTGTGTGTGTTGCCTCCTCACCAACCTTTTGCAATGGTGTCACGTTCTGTTTGCCTTCCAGTCTTTCTGCATTCTCTGAAGTCACCAGGGGGCCCTCTCCTTGCTTATTTATTACATAATCAATTATCTGGTTTAGGTCGCCCTCTTCCCCCTAGTCGACTTATTAAAATCCTTACTGAAAAATATTATTAATGATAAATGTTAAAGAAATTTCTGTTTAGAAAAAAAAACCTAATAAAATAAATGTTGACTTGCATAAACAAGGGAAGTATTAATCCAGGTCATTTGGTAAGTTTATGAGGAAAGATAAAAAGTTCAGGACCCAAGATGGTGCTTGAACACCTCTCTCCTCTTTATTATAAATGATGGAATTGAAGCACACAGAAAATAAGCAATGTCCCCAAAGTCTCAAAGCTAATTAGAAAGTCTAGCTTTAGGATTGAGAGTGTGTGGTCAACCACATAAGAAAGAGAAATAGAAAGGTGCCCACTGTCATTGTGGCCTGCAAAGGAAGAAGCAGAATGACCCTTTCCTTAAGGAGCCATGTTCAGAATATAAAAATACCTACACGGCATGTTTAAATTCTGTTTGTGAAGCAGCACCATTAAAACAAAACTTGTGAGGGCTGGGGATATAGCTCGGTTGGTAGGATGCTTGCCTTGCATGCACAAGGCCCTGGGTTCAATCCCCAGCACCAAAAACAAACAAACAAACAAAAAATTGTGGAGTTAAATATCCGCATACATGGGGACAAAAATGATCACGGCTCCCACAAGTCCTCCTCTCCCTTAGGAGGATGCAGACTCCAGGAAGGTCAGAGATAAATCACAGGTGGGTGCGCAGGATTGAAAATGAGAAACTGGTGCTTTCCAGAACTGCAAGAGGCTGGCCTGTCTAGGGCTAACGCCATGCTTTTCTGAGAAAGCACTGTGATGTGGAAGTTTGGGCTAAAGGGGTAAAAATGACACAGGATGAAGCAAGAAGATCCCTGCTTGTTCTGCTGGTGCTGCCATCTTGGTCTTTGGGGAATTTCTTGAACTGTTAGGAGATTTTTTTTTTTTCACTTTTCTGACTGTGCAGTTATGACAGAAAACATTTTCTGGACCTTTTCGTGTTGCTCTGGGAATATGGTTCCCTGCCGTTGGAGGGGAGGTGGGAGGTTGCTGGTGAGGGGCTTCCCAAGGCCAACCTTGCAGTGAGTTCAGGGTAGTTCTTCAGGGTGAGGGATGCGTGGCAGGGGTCAGGCTGACTCTGCATACTCATGGCCCTGGCTGAGTGTTCCAGGTTGTCTGCAACCACCAGTTTTTATGCTTCCCTCCAAACAACGGGAGGATTGTCGGCTGTGTAAGAAGAGATGGCCATGGTGTGCTACTGTTAAGTGGATCCATCTATGAGCCTTTTCAAGACCTTCCCTTGACTCTCTTCAAACACTGAAGGAAAAGAATATTCACCCACCACCACCAGCACCTCCCAGTAGCTGAAATTCCTCCCATGATAAATTCATTTCCTGGCATTAAATTGATCTCAAATGCTCAGAAAAAAATACTGAATCTTTGAGAAGTTAAGCCTACAGAGAAAAAAAAATCAATATTTGGATGTGGATTTTCAACTTGGATGCCAGTGTTTCTGGCTTTGTTGGTTTGTTTTGTTGCTTCTGCTCAACAGGGCAGTGCTTACTGCTTCTTACTGTGAGTCTATCAGGTCAGCTCTTGCGGATAAGGTGAAGGGAAAGGAAAGCAGCTTGCAGATAGGAAAGTCAGGAACACTTTGTCATAAGGAGAGGATCATTAGAAGCATTATTTCAGTCCAAACTACACTCCACCATTTCAAAATAAAACACAAATTTCCGGATGTATCCTGATCCTGTATTTGTTTTACTGGAGGGGTTAGACTATATTCCCCTTAGGGATGTTTCAGAACGAAGCCAAACAGTTTGGGTCATCACAAAATTTCTAAAAAGACTTTTCTTCAGCACTGATGACCTAGTAAAGATTTTACAAAGTCCTCATTTAGCTTAGAAGTGCATCAATATTATATATATATCAAGATTCTTTATATCAGCCACAGAAACCCAAATCAAACCAGAATAAACAAAAAAGAAATTTTTTGGTCCACTCAACTGCAAAGAACAGGGATCTCAAGAATGACTGGACTAGGAACTCAGATGGGACATCCTCAGTTCTCTCTGTCCATCTTCTGTTTTCCTTCTGTCTGAACAAATCTCATTCTCTCTGTTAAACATGGGTAGGAGAGAGACAGCATCCAAAGACCCCTTCATGCTTACATTATTCCAGCTAATGATGCTGGAGGAAGAAAGAGAGAGCTACCCTCTTCCATTCCTTTCTTCAAATCATCAGGGAAGGACTCTGACCTGCTCTTGTTGTAGATTGGACACCCAACCCATGCATCAACTATTATAGTCAGTTCTACAAAATACCCGGGCCAGCCTGGGATGTGTACTCACTTGTGTGGTGTGGGTAGGCTTTTGTATGTTAGTCAAGTTCCTGGCAGTAAGTAGATGCACACTCAAGACTCAGGTATTTTAAGATGTGCAATAATAAAGCCACTTACAAGGTTCTGGCAGTGTTTGAGGAAGATGATAATATAGCAATGAGGAGTTCTTACCATCCTGATGCCAGGAGTATCAAGGGGAAGGACAGATTTCTGGAAAGAGAAGAGATATCAGGATGGAGAGGCTTCCAGACAGAGACTATGCCTTTCAATAAAAGAACATAGCCGGCTGTCCTTAAGCTGGCAGAGAAGTCACGGTGGGTGGGGGATATCACCCCTCACTCTCTTGCCTTTCTTCAATCTCTGGCCTCTAAATGGTCATACCCAACTGGAATCCAGAAGGAATGGGGCCCATTGGTTAATTCATGCAGGCCAAGCAGTTGGAGACAGGATCTTGAAAGGCAAGATCTAGAATATATCTAATACAGGCTATAATTAGCATCCCCTTGTAGATCATCTAGGATCAGGAAAAGAAGACTTGGCAAGGAAAATCAGGTGCTGCTACCAGAAAAAGGGAGAGAAATGGTGCTGAGCAGTTGAACCTAACAGATGGTCCATTACAAATCTCTAGGTAAGGAACCTGTGCCTAGGGGTTGTTCAGAGATAATTTTACAGCCTAGTTGATGGCTCTGATGTCCAAACCCATCGCAATCAAGCTGCAGTCTCTGTGCTGGAAGACCTGGATCTGTCACCAATACCATTTCCATCACATCCCACCTCTCTCTCTTACTTCTCAACACCCAACCAGTCATCACTCGCTTATGAGAACTGCAGTTTGCTTCACTACGTTACTTGCCCTTCCTTTTTGCACATGCCTTAATATAAATTGGCATCTAGCTGAGTGATTTATATCAAATAGATGCTCAATAAAAGTTTGATGATAAAACACTAAAAAAAGAAGACTTAAATCTCTATGTCTCCTTTTTCATATTCTCATTAAAAAATATGGAAGATAGTCAATAAAGTGGATCTGGTTTGGGCCCTGGTGTAACAGTAGTTTAAAAAGTAATAGCCTGGACATCAGGAGACCTAGCCTTATCTCCAATGACTCATGAGCACCAAGTCCTGGAACTCAATTTCTCTGAGCCTTGGACTCTTCACTACTAATTGAGGTGTTTGGGTGGCTTATCAACCTCAATGCTATTGACATTTTGGACTACTATTTCTTTCTTTTGGGGAAGGGGGCTGTCATGGTGCATTGTAAGGAGCTTAGCAGCATCCTGACCTCTGCCCACAGAGGCCAGCTGTAATTCCTCTCTCCTCTTCACTCAAGTGTGACAACCAGAAATATCTCCAGATACTGTTGAAGATTTTAAGGAGGATAAAATCAAACTTCTTTCCTCATTTGTGGACCATTAGGCTAGACGGCCTCTCTACCACTTGAAAAGTAGGTTTGGCTTCATGTTTCACAGACTGAAAATACAGGGACTAATACACAATAGAAATATATTTTTTCTTATATCAAAGTCAGAGCTGGTAAAGCAACTCTTCTCTGCTGAGTTATCACGGTCCCAGAACTCTTCTGCCTTGTTGTTTTGTCATCCATGGTTCATAGAGCCGATCTTTTGTTGTTCTGTCATGTGTCTGCGTTCCAATGTCAGGATGGGACAAAGGGGTGAGGAGGGCCAGGCCACTTTCTTTAGGATATGGCCTGTAGGTGGTATTTGTAACTACTGTCATCCTATTGGACAGGATTTAGACCCATGGTCATACCTAGCTGCAAGGGAGACTGGGAAATAGAGTCTTTCTTAATGGGCTGCTGTAGACCCAATCAAATTCGCTTAAGATTGCAGGTCTGACTGTTGTCATTCCTACTTTTTGGAAATTTTGGTTCGTGGGGAAAAGAGCTTTGGAAATGTGTACTTGGTTGGCACAGGAAGGGGGGAAGCAGAATCTTGTTCCTCTATGCTCTTTCCTTTCCTCTGACCATTAGACCTGAAAGCCCAGCTATCGATGTCTTAGAATTCTACAGTTCTACAGGTCTGGCCCCAAAGTTCAGAGGTGGTCGAGTTCACATTGAGAAAGAACTTGAGGGTCACTCCTCACTTTTTAAATAAGTACAGAGAGAACTAGGGTACCTCTGGGGGCTAAGCCTAAGCTGTGCTTATGGAGGCTTGTGTAAAAAGAAAACTTTAAGAGATGTGAAGATCAAAGTAAACCCTGAAGGGTTAGAAATTCTACCCCAAACTGGATGACTTCTGAGAGAAACGGAAGGAGCAGCTAGGGTGGGGTGTGTGTGTAGGGGGGTGTTGAAATGCTTTATACACTCGAATAGTCACCACTATTGCTCTTAATAACTTGTGGAGTCATCGGCTAGGCCTCTGGGATCATTTGTTTATTAATTAACTTAGTAAGTAATTTTAGCAACAAATTAATTAATTTTCTTGCTTTTATCTTCAAGATTCTTCTACATTGAACATGGTAGCCTATTACCCCATTTGTGAGCTGATAACAGTGAGGCAGAGACGAAGAACTCTGTACTTCATGGTACTTCATTAATTATTTACATAATTACCTAATTAAGTAGTATATAATTACATACTGTAATACATAATTACCTATTATAACATACGATCTATTTATATGATTACCTAGCTAATGGCATTTCCCTTGGTAAACTATCAAAAAAGAACATGAACTGTTTCAAACAAAAATAAAACTCAATATTAAAAAAAAAAGAATGTGCTAAATTGATTTGTCCTTGGTTTCTTGCCTTGGAAGGATAAGGTAGTGTTTTGTCCTCTCTGGCATAATAAAATAAGTTTGTTAATTCTCAGGCTCTTAATTTCGTATGTGTTTTGAATAGACTAGGGTACCATGATCCTATTTTTAAAACTTATATTGTGAAGTGTCATGCACATATAGAAAAGTACACGAATATATAAATAAATTATCATAAATAAAAATGTAAATGAATGATCCTTTACATGTTTATCCAGAGCAAGAAATAGACACTACCACTACCCACAGCCCCTCCCATGTTCCTAACCAATCACTATACAGTTGTTCCTCAAAAGGTTAATACTGAACTTGCCTAACGGTATAATTTTGTTTTGCTCTTTTTATACTTTGTATAGTAGAATCGTACTTTTTATTAAGGCAACTAGTTTTAGAAGGAAAAATTGGGTACTTGAGTATAACATTAAGTTATTAGGATGGGATTTCTGAAATCGGGGCTGCCTCAACATGCAATTGGTAGGGCTGGGGCTGGGGCTCAGTGGTAGAGCACTTGCCTGGCATGTGTGAGGCACTGGGTTTGGTCCTCAGTATCACATAAAAATAAATAAATAAATAAAGGTATAGAAAAATGCAATTGGTAAAGAGCAGGACTGATCTGAGACATTCATTCTTGAGATAGAGAAAAGAGAAAAAAAGAAGAAAAGGTGTCAGAACCACTCAGTGGTAAATAAAACTACTGTTTGGACTTGACATTTACCATTTTGTGCTTATATTCCATTAGCAAAAGCAAATGACTTGTACAAGCTTGACATCAGTACTTTTTAAGGAGGGAAAGTCATTAAGAACAATAGTGGTGACTATTAAAAGGATTATTTCCAAATGAAGATCAGTCATAAATTACAATACGCAAATAAAGGGGAAAGAGGAGCAATTTCCCAAAATTCAGTGCCCAAAGTCAGAATCTATCCACTTGAAATGGATCATTCATAAACTAAAATCTACTGGGGCTGGGGTTGTGGCTCAGAGGTAGAGCGCTCACCGATCACATGCAAGGCGCTGGGTTCGAGCCTCAGCACCACATACAAATTAATTAATTAATTAATTAAAGAGTTTTTAAAAAAGAAGATCTTCTGAAAAATTAAACATGTATACTTTAGATGTTAGAAGCCCATACAGTTTATATAAGTGCAACAGTTTTTATAGAAAACATCTTTTACTCCATGCACTAGATTTCCAATGAATTCTTTGTTTTCCAGGAGGGTTTGAAGTACTCTAAGGGCACAGTTCACATAAAAAGAAAAACCACAATCTAATCTCTGCTTTGTACTAGAAGCTTCTGCTTAAAGCTTGGATTTTCAGTATTTCTTCTGTTCTGTAATCTTATTTATGTGTGGATATAAATTATCTACCATCTACTCTAAGTCACCTGTGGTGCATTTTCAGGAATTTTATGATGTCCAATCCTTGCTGACAACATTAAATCCTGTCTTCATACTGAGCAGACAGGAAAACAGTACCATTTCCTCAGGTAGTTCTGGCCCAAAATTTCTTCATTTAAATTGTACTTTCTCATTCCTCATAGAATTTGTTCCATTAAAGCACTTTGTTTCGCTTTGTAAGAATTTTCAGCTAATTTTCAATGACTCCACCTGCTTGGATTGCCTATCTTGAAAACCAGGCAGGACACTTGTTTCTTTGGGGAGCAAACCAACAGCAAGGGATTCGAATCTTCAGAAATGCAAGTCTGACATCTTCTGGAAGACTTGTTACTATTACACCCACTGTAGTTCCTTTGTTGGACATTGAGGAGATGGGGTACCTGTGGGAGACAGTATGGTGGTGTTTTTGCCAGTTTTTTCATTGCTGTGACCAAAAGACCTGACAAGAACATTATAGAGAAGGAAAAGTTTACTTTGATTCAGTCTCAGAGGTCTCAGTTCATAAACAGCTGACTCCATAACTCTGGGCCCAAGGTGAGGCAGAATATGATGGCAGAAGGGGACAGCAGAGGTAAGCAGCAGGGGACATGGCAAACAGGAACCAAGAGGGAGCTCCTCTAACTAGGGATATAAACCCAAAGGCACACCCTCAGTGACCCACCTCCTCTAGCCACTCCCCACCTGCTTACAGTTACTACCCAGCTAATCCATATCAATGGATTAATCCATAGATTAGATTATAACTCTCACAATCCAACCATTCCACCTCCCAACAGTTTTTTCGTTGTCTCACAATTGAGCTTTGGGGATCACCTCGTGTCTAAATCATAACTGATGGCTTCTAGGAATCTCATTCTAGAAGTCAGTTCCTGTCCTGGTTAGGATTCAGTGGGAAATAGATGGGAAAATCTTGAACCTTTATTTCCATAAATTGCTATGGGATATTTAGCATTTCCTTCAATTATGGGATATAGAATCCTAACCATAGTGGTGTTGTTGGAGATGCTGTCAATAGTGGAAATTACTGATTTTTAAAGACCATTGTAGTTATGTGGGTATTGCAAAGTATTGCCTATACTCGTCCTTGGTTTGAAACACTGATAGACCGCCTACCAGATGTGTTTATAAATAAGCACACTTCATACTTCTGCTGTTTTAATATTTCATTATAAGTGTTTTTTTTAAAGTCCATGTATATTATTTTACACATTTAAAGGTTAGTTTGAGACAGTGTTTATGGTTTTCGATCAGATAGTGAAAGGATCATGGTAAAAAATCAAGACTGCTTCTTGAAGATTCATTCCAGAAAGGACAGGGGAGGACAAAACGATTACATAGAGCCTCTCTCTCTTTCACTAAAATTATGACTTTTAGTTTCTGTGTATAGAATTAAATAGCAAGAGTGACTTTTTATAAAAAATGTTTTGATTCATATTAATCATTAGGTCCAAAGCTTGTCTTTCCTTTTTCTTTTCATAAAACTAAACCCTTGAAGGGGGTCAAGGAAGCTATTCCTTCTTCCTTCACTCCCCTGCCTTCAGTCTTACTCCCTCCACACAAAGTATGTTCACATCTTGAAAAATATAAAAATATTGTCCTTTCTATTTGTGTGTGTGTGTGTGTGTGTGTGTGTGTGTGTGCACCAGGGATGGAACCCAGGGCTGCTTAAACACTGAGCCACATCCCCAACCCTTTTTATTTTTTATTTTGACACAGGGTCTCCCTAAGTTGCTGAGGCTGGCTTTCAACTTGGGATCCTCTTCCTCAGCCTCCTGAGCTGCTGCGATTACAGGCAAGCAGCACCATGCCCAGCTCAAAAACTAATGTCTTAAGTCTGAAATTTGTTTTTAATTTTCATATTAAGTAATAGTTTCTGAACACTCAATTGAAATTGAAACGGGAATTAAAAAGACTTTTTTTAAAATTTGTTCATTAAAATGCTTCTACGTTAGAAACAGTAAAAAATGAGAACACTCTGCCTGAGCTCACTGGTGCTCATGAGCAAAGAAATTAGTGCCTCATCCCCCTCATTTGCCACCTGTGTATGCACAGTGTGTTCAGTATCACAGACTCTTAATTGAGTGTTTTTTTCTAAATTAGTCCCTTACATGTAGACAACAACAAAAGGAATTCCAGTTTTTATAATTGTCCTGAATTTGCATGTCCAGGCTTTGTGTCTTCACCCATCTCTGACTCCCTGTCTAATGTCATTCTGTTGACAATGAGGGACTCCTCTCACAAAGGGCAGGTCCAGGAGTAACAAAGTCCCTTGCCTTTTGTTTCCCTCGGCCATGGTTTGAAGAGTGTGTCCCTCCAAAATTGCTGTTGAAACTACAATGCCAGTGCAGCAGTATTGAAAGGGGGGCCTGCGGGTGGTGAGGCCTTGAGGCTGTGCCTTCCCGGGTGGGATGTATGTCTTGCAGCCAGACCTTGTGCAGCAGGCAATAAGGTAGTGCTTGGTGTCTCCCCTAAAGCAGCTGGGGAGGCACCCACCACTGTTTGCTTGCTGTTTGCTCCTTTGTTTGACCAAATGGTGCAAGGAGTTTGGTCTTGCAAAGGTGATGCTTTCTCCTCTGTATGAAGGTGGCAAGGGACCATTCCTGTGAGCGTCCTGACCCAGAGATGGGCCCTTCAGCCACCCTGAGTTTCCAGGGAGTGCTAGCAGTGAACCTGACATTCTGGGTGGGTGGGTGGGGTTCATCCAAAAAGGATGTATGGCCAGGGATACCAGCTGGATGAATGGAGGGACGTCTAGGAGGAACTGTTTTCCAGGACAAGTTTTTGCAGTAAAACATTTCAATTCTCATCCCTTTAACTTGGTGTGTGTGCTCTGGCCCTTTCTTTGTGATTCCCTTGGAGTCTTCACTAAACATGTGAAAGAGATACAAGTCTGATGTGAATATACAACAGCCTCATTACAGTAATATACTAAATTCTGTTCCTGTGCGGCCCTGACGCCAGCCCCTTTGGTTGCTGATGTCAGAAAGGCACCTTTGTATGCATTGTGAGTTCAGTATCACAGACTCTTATTTGAGTGTTGTTGGGAGTGAGGAATGAATCATTGCTTTGAAACTGCCCTGCAGATATATATGGATCTGTGGTTGTAGCTCAGTGGTAGATTGCTTGCCTAGCACATGTGAGGCACTGGGTTTGATCCTTAGCACCACATATAAACAAACAAACAAATAAATAAATAAATAAAATTTGTTGTGTCCATCTACAACTAAAAAAAAAAGGTGTTTTAAAAAATCCCCTCTCCTATTGTTCTTTGTAATCTATCTTAGGTACTCAAAGCCTTTCCCCTCACTCAGGTGCCTAGTTGAATCCAGAGAATATGCTACTGGCTGTGGCTAAAGTATTATGTAAAAATGTGGATGTGTAACCGATGTGATTCTGCAACTTGTATTTGGGGTAAAAAATGGGAGTTCATAACCCACTTGAATCAAATGTATGGAAGATGATATGTCATGAGCTTTGTAATGTTTTGAACAACCAATAAAAAAATAATAATAAAGAAAATTTTAAAAAAAACAGGTGTATGGGAAGGAAGCATAAGACCAAAGCCTCTGTGGAAATCATGACCTGAATCCTTGGGAATTCTTCTCTGAGAATTGTTGTCAGACCCATTGGAGTGTTTTCAGCTTTTTAGAGTGGGACCTTACTGTTATTGAAGTAATTTCTGTCATTCTGGCTTTATTCTGTCTGCAGCCTATGCATTTTGCACCTGTTTAAAATAGAGGCCACCACACAGGCCACCAAGGGGGCAGAAGTTCCTAACTAGAAGAGTTTTGTATTTGATTCAGATGGTAGGCAAATACTTCATTTTTTAAGCTTCAACTGTTCAAGTAAAACTCAGAGATCCTTACCTGGTAAACCACTGGATCCTGCCCAGCAGGTGAGGAGACCAGGGAAAATAGCAGTTGGTCCAAAGGTGATCGAGAGCCTGGACTCTAAGCTTAAACCAAAATATTTACATGATATCTTGCTGAAAACACTATTGGCACTTTAGAGAAAGACATTAGGTGCAAAAGACAAGAAAAATCATTGAATGACATTAGAAATTACCTGGGATCAGAAAGGATAAGCTAGAATTCTGGGCTAAGGTTTTCCAGCTTTGATTTCTTAAGGTGCCACTTGTGAAAGAGGCTGGGCAGATTCCCAGCAGGGCAGGCCAGTTCCCATGGTTCCCCTGCCACTGGGAAGAGAGTCTGACTCTGTCTCTCACTATTTCCCAGCAGCATAGTACAAAAATACACATGATGTCTCAGTGCCCTGGAATTTCTTTGCTCTCATGACTCTCAGTGAATTCTGCATCAAGAATCAGATTTATAAGCCAGGCACAGTGGGGCATGCCTGTAATCCCAGCGGCTCGGGAGGCTGAAGCAGGAGGATTGAGATTTCAAAGCCAGCCTCAGCAAAATCAGGCAACTCAGTGAGACCCTGTCTCTAAATAAAATACAAAACAGGGCTGGGGACGTGGCTCAGTGGTCAAGTGCCACTGAGTTCGATCCCCAATGTAAAAAAAAAAAAAAAAAAAAAATCCACATTTATACCATGGCACAGTATTTATGACAAAATCCTTCACTTTGCAGGAAGAATTCTAGAGCATTTCTACAGGATTATTCATAAGAACATTTAAAACTTTGATTCTAGGTAGACTCTGATTTACCCACTGCTTTTCCAGAACTTATCTCTTACATTAAAGGGACATTCTGCAAAAAGAGTCCACCAGGCCCAAGAAGTTCCAGCAGCTGAGTGAACCATCTGGAAAACAGCTCCACAACCTCTTCAGACACACTCACCATGGCAGGGTGACCCTGCAGGGACTGAGACTCTGCCAGCTCATTTGCAGCCAGTATTTTTCACAGATGCTCCCTAGTGGGTAGCAATTTCCGGGTATTTTTCAAACGGTTTTCATCCTGCCAGCTGGGCACAGTGCAGGAACCGCAGCCGGATGGACCAATCAAGGACTGCTTGCTGGCCTGATTTGGATTAGACTGGATTGTTTGAGCCTTGTGCTGAGGTTGGCAACCCCTTTCTTTCCTCTTCTGTAGATTTCCATCCTCCCTCCTTCCACTTCTCTAATCCTCTTTGTCCCTGTGATGAGATCACCATCCTGTCTTCTTACCCTCTCCCAACCTCCTCCCCGGGCGTACACCATTAATGTGCGGCATACGTGATGGGACTGTGAATCTAAATCCAGATTTGTCACTAACCAGCCCCGTGTTCTTGGTCAAGTTGCTTAACCTCTCTGCAGTCTCACTTTCTTCTTTGCTAAAATGGGGGAGTCCATCCCTAGTGCCAGGTAAGTGCTTTAGCAAATCATTTCCTTCAGGCATACCTCTGATGAGAGCCAGCCACTCCCCCTTACCTCTAAGTTTGTTTTCTGGAATATTTCAGAACACGGGACTTGGAAGTCTTCACGTGTTGTTTACATGGGCCTGATTCAGTTCAGTGGAAAGCAGGGACTGACATTAAACTCAGAAGAAGACTTGAATTTCCTTATTACTGCTGAAGAGGGGAAGAAGAGGCTGAAGGAAGTGCAAGACCTATAAACTCAGTGGTGGAGTGGATTCACCATCTCCAACTGAGTCTGACCTCCCTGCACTTTTCCTCCAGGGTCCCAGGATTCTAACTAACGAACAATGAATCAATTATGCCCTCTAACTTTTAGAATACAAAGGTGGAAGTTTGACAAAAGAAGAGAAAAATAAGAAAACAATCTGGAATGTTTAACTTCATTTCTATCACTTTAAATTAAAGGTAACTTTTCTCAGATTATGAAAGTAATATAGAAATTTGAAGACTATTGAAAATACAAATCATAAAATGCAATTGCTCATATTAGAAATAACCAATGTAAACATTGTGCTCTTTGTGTAAAAAGTTTCCTCCATTATTTTGAGACATCAGTCTTACACTAAAATCTTCCTGGCTCGTGGAAATCTCTGAACCCCAGAGAATGCAAAGTTCCAACACTACTTTCCATTTTTTTCCCCATATTCCACCCTTACCCCAGATGAAAAATAGGGCTAACTGGTGACTATTTGAACATGTAGCATAATTAGGGATCAATTTTGAGGTCTTCTGTTACTTAATATTTCTAAACAAGCCTTAGTATTTCTGTTTCAGTAAGTTTTCCAAGGGCACTTTTTCCTAATATGCAGTTTTTGCTACTTTGCTTTAAATTCTTCAATGGCTTCCTATTGCCCTTTTGATAAAATCCACACTTCTCAAGAAGACATACAGACCATCAAGATCAGACCCTTGTTCCTCTCTCTGGTCTGCAGAATGTCCCTATTCCTGAAGCACTCTTTCTCTTCCATTGCCTGGTTAATTTCTAATTTATCCATCAGACTAGGCTAGATCCCTTTGCTATATGCTCTCTCTGTATTCCTATCATCTTGAGCATTCATTGCATTATATCACCATGGCTTAATTTCTGCCTTTCCTAGTAGATTCTGAACGCCCTGAGAATAATGACCATCTGTTTTGCTCATCATTGTATTTCCATCCCCAAGCATGGGCACTTTTGCAAAATGAATATTTGATAAGTATTTGTTAAATACATCACATATATGTGTATATACTCATTTATCTTATATAGGTATATACATGTGTGTAAAGTATATATATATATATATTACATGTGAATAAATGAATGTCAGCCTTAATGTGCATTAATCAAGAAAGTCTTCAAGAGAACATATACGTATACTTTTCTTTTTCAGAATTTTTTTTTAGATTTCATAAGCGGCAAGCTCTGTGGAGAGAGAATAATGTATTTGTGCCCTTTTGTGACACCCACAACACATAATTTTGGAAAGATGAGATTGAAACCTTTATATAGCTTTTATCATTAATGCTGTTACTCTTAAATCTCCTGGAGAAGGTAGAAAGTAGGAGGTGATCAAGATCCTGTTCCTACAATTCAAGAAAGAAACATTGACTTTATATCTGCCATCTTACTACTTAGAGGGTAGCAGAGACAATTTAATAACCATCATTACCACAAATCCCCACAATGCAGGCTTCCTTATTAGCATCTAAACTTGAAAATGATTAGCCATACATGCAATATACTTACAGTTATCAGACAGATGGAGAACTGAGGCTCACCCAAAAGCAGCAGGAAATCCAAAGGTGCTCATATTTAGCATACTTAACATTCTTCTGTGGATACAGTAACTAATTCGGTTATTATAATGATAGCTAAGAGCCCACTTTCTCTGTAAGTAGCCCTTCAAAGAAAGGGTTCTAGGAGAGACAAAAAAAATAAAAAATAAAAGCCACTATCAATGGGATCTTGGATATACCTACATCCTACCTACGAAGCAGCAGCCCCACTGCTCCAGGTTCATCCAACCAATTTCTTTATTCTATTCCAAAACTGTAGAGAGGACAGGGGGAAAGGATATCCCAACATCCTTGGGGTGGGGCTAATCATTCTGCCATATGTATGAAAGTTATAATTAATTATAGTAAACTACATAAAATATGAAACAAAACCTTGCTTTTATTTATTGTACAAAAGTGTAAAATACTCCGTTATTCATTATACAAAACTAGGAACAACCATACTTCATGGAGAGACTAACCCTTCCACGTCCCTATGAGCCCTTGTGACCATGCTTCTCCTGCATTACCTACACTGTGTTTACCGATGGCATGTTTATTCCCAATTCAAAGTCATTGCTCATGCTGTCTGGATGCCTGGAAGAAATGCCTTTCCTTTTTCTTTCATTCCTGCAAATCCAGTCTGCTCAATGAGGACCAACCTGATGACAGCCTTCTCTTTAAGACCTTCCCCAACACCTCCAGTCCACACTGGTCTGCCATTTGTCAGATTTCCTTTGCACTTATAACCAGCTTCACTCATTTTGATGAGCAATTACATTTTGCTTTGCACTGTCTCTTGGTTGATCCTAATTTTTATCTTGACTTCTTAATGAATCTCTAAGTCACTGAAAAGAAGAAACTGTAACTTACACTTCTTGGTATTTTATTAGAGTACTAGTCATACAAAAGATGTTGAAAGATGTGATAAATAATTAGGATCATTATGAAATTAATAGTGAAAAAAATGTAGACCATTATGGTAGAATTCATAATATTTAACTATAGCCAAATGGGAAAGAATTAATTTGATAACACAGACTAAAGAGAAATCAGTCTATTCATTTTGATTTTTAGAAAGATTTTTTTTTTTTATAATCCAAAGACACTGGATTAAAAATGAAATGACAAGCCAGGTAGAAAGTATATTTTCTGGATTGGATTGTGTAACTATTAGTGAATTATCATTATTATGCTTATTAAAAGCACAATTAATCATTTCAATTATAAAAGGAACACTAGTTGTTACAGTTTGTTCCTTGAATGTCCCTCAAAGGCTCTGTGTTGAAGGTTGGCCCCAAGTGCAGCAATGGTCAGAGATGAGGCTTTTGGGAACTGATTTTATAATGAGGACTCCGACATCATCAATGGATTCATCAAGTGATGGGTTTGCAGTTGAATGGACTATTTGGAGATGGAGGAAACTATAGGAAGTAGATGTCTGGGGGTGTGCCTAGGAAAGCCACCCCTCATCTTCCTTGCCTCTCAGCTTCCTGGCCTCCTTGAAGTAAGTAGCCTTTTTCCTTCACACACTTCTGCTATCATGATGCTCTGCCCCACGTCAGACCTAAAGTAATGGAGCCAGTGGATCATGGACTGAAACTTCTGAAATTGTGAGACAAAATAAATGTTTCCTCTTTTAAATTGTTTTTCTCAAGTATTTTGTTATAGTGATGGAAAGCTGACTTAAACAATGATAAACCTGTTCTCATGGTTCCGAAGAAGACAAGAATCCCATTATTAATGTTACTGAGGGGCTGGCAAGAAGAGAGTGAAGGAAGTACAGCACCTATTATTTTAAAAAATGGTAAAATGGGATTAGTCATCACTGTGACAAATGCTTCACAAAAAAATCAACTCAAAATGGGTAATAGGGCTAAATGTAAAACACAACACTATGAAATTCCTACAAGGTAATATAAAAGAAAATATAAATTTCCCTGAGTGTGGTGATGATTTTCAGACATACCAAAAGGTATGAGCCACAAAAGAAATAATTGTTAAAATGGGGATAATTAAAAAAGACCCTGTCAGGAGAATGAGAAAACAAGCCATAGCCTGGAATAAAATGTTTGCAAAAATGTAAGATAAAGGATTGGTATCCAAACTACAAAAAGCAAGCAAACAAACAAACAAAAAACCCTTAAAACTCAACAATAAGAAAATAAAATACCCTAATTAAAACGGGCAAAAGATCTGAACAGACATTTCTGAAAAGATGCTTTATGTTATGTCATTAGGGAAATGCAAATTAAAACAATAAGATACACACCTGATAGAATGGCCCAAATTAAAACAGCAAATCCTGCCAAGGATGTCAAGCTCAGAAACTCTTGTACATTGCTAGTAAGAATGCAAAATGGCACAGTCACTTTGAAAGACAGCTTGGCAATTTCTTATGAAATCAAAAGGCCTATCCAACAATCACACTGGCATTTACCTAAAGGAGTTCAAGATTTATGTCCCCACAATAATTTGCACACAATGTTCATGGTGGCTTTATTCATAATCGCCCAAACTTGGAAGCAAACAAGATGTTCTTCAGTACAGTGAATTATTAACTGTGGTACACCAAGATAATGGCATATTATTCAACACTGGAAAGGAATGATCTATCAAGCTTTGAAAAGCCATAAAGGAATCTAAAATGCATAATACGAAGTGATGAAAGCCAATTGGCAAAGACTAAACAATGTATGATTCCCACTATACTGTATTTTGGGGAAAAGCAAAACTATAAAGATAGTTAAGGGATCAGTGGTTACCAGGGAATAGGGGAGGAAAAAGGGATGAATAAGCAGAGTGTGGAGGATCCCTTAGGCAGTTACACTATTCTATATGATGGATATATGTCATAATCTGTTTACCAAATCCATATAATGCATATCAAAAGTGAATCTGAATGTCAATTATAGATTTTGAAAAATAATGATGGAGGTTTATTGGTATTAACCAACATGCCCTCTGGTTGACAGTGTTAGCGCTATATGTATGTAAGGGCAGGAAAGGTATAGGAAATCTCTGTACCTTCCACTCAATTTTTCTCTAATCCTAAAACTAGACTAAAATTCCATTTTTTAAAAAAACTCTGGAATGCAGTTTTAAAAAATTGTGTCTAATCTCAAGATTTCCTTGAAAGTTTTCACATAGGAAAAGAAACTGTTCCCGATAACCTAACGAGAATGTTTCGTTTCAGTCCTGAAGGTGGCGTTTGTGCACTGTGGTCAAAGAATGCTTCCCTCATTTGTTAAATAAAGAAAACTTTACCAGACACTAAAACAACCCATAAAACTGTCATGAGTAATTCCAGCAGCTGGGCTGAAGAGGGAGGCTGCTCAAAGCACCTCTGCTTCTCCATGACAGAGCTTTGCTTTTATAGATTAAGATTATAGACTCAGCTGTGAACACTGGGACCCATAACTCAGTTTACAGGCACCTTAGACCTGAAAGAATATTTGCAGTGCTGAATCTCTGGGATTTATTAGAGGCACCACTAACTTCCTGGGCTAAGGGAGGCCACAAGATCTGACTGAGATGGCAAACCGGGATGAGGCCCCTTTGCCTACATACAACCTGTAACCAATTTACTCTCAGCCGCAAGCAGTTGTACCATGGAAACTATTTGAATTTAAAAGGAAAAGCCCTTAATTGAAAGGCACCTATACCCAGCACCTGCACAGCAATTCCCATGAATGTGCATAATTCACAGAGTTCTGAACTCCAGAGATCTAATGTCAAGAGCATCACTGGGGCCCAGCAGTCTACATATAAGCAGTTTTCTAGAATGGACAAGCTCTATAAATAGAACACACCACTGACAGAACTGACAACATGGACAAATCTCAAAAGTAGGATTCCAAGCTCAAGAAGCCAGATATAAAAGAGCACTCATGGTATGCCCACACATAAAGTTCTAGAATGAACACATCTCCAGTGACAGAAATCAGGTCAGTGGTTGTATAAGGGGGGCTAGGTGGACTACTACAAAGGGTCATGAAAGAAATTTCTGATAAGATGATGTTCTATATTTGATGGAGGCAGTGGTTACATGGGTACTTACATTTGTCAAAAACCCCTAAATGTACATTTCAGATATGTACATTTAAATGCATACAAATAGTATCTAAACAAAGTTGATTTAATAAAAGATTCCTCCTAGGTGATTCAAAGGTACATATATGTTTGGGAACCACTGACCCTTTGTTATAGGAGAATGACCAGATCTTGAGCATACATCAGCCACACTGGGGCTTTGTGTGTGTGTGTGTGTGTGTGTGTGTGTGTGTGTGTGTGTGGCATTGATACTTTCATTGAGAGAACTTCTAAATCTCAGGGCACCATCAAGATCAACTTGTCTGACTTCCAGATTTTCCATCAGAGAAAACTAAAACTCAGAAAGATTGAAGGACTTTTCCAAAGTCACACAGTAAAGTACCAGCAGATATCAGGAAAAAAAAAAATTCTTGCAGCTTTTGCTTTGCTCTGAGCATTACACTGAATTCAAAGAAAAAAGAACAGGAAGTGTCTAGTAGATATCCCTACTACTAATTTGCTCTAATTTATTTCCTTTAGTCTTCAGGAGCATCTACTCGAATACTTGAGCCCAAGAAACAGACTAGAATCAAATCTCATAAGGAATGATTGAAAGACTTTGGTTTCAGGTTTCTCAGTTACTCATCCAATTAATGACTAATATTTGTTGAGTGCTTTCTACTCACAATTCTAGGCACAAAAGATTCAGTTATGAAGAAGACAGACAAGATACCTACCCTCAAAGAGCTTGCTGGGCATGGTGGTGCACGTGTGTAATCCTAATGGCTCAGGATGCTGAGACAGGAGGATCGTGGGTTCAAAGCCAGCCTCAGAAACTTAGTGAGGCACTAAGCAACTCAGTGAGACCCTGTGTCTAAATAAAATATAAAAAGCACTGGGGATGTGTCTCAGTGGTTAAGAGCCTCTGGGCTCAGTCCTTGGTACCCAAGGGGGAGTAGGGAGCTTGTCCTCTGGTAAACAATAAAGAAATATGCAAATACAAAAGCAAGAAAACTTTAGACCTTGAAAAGAGCTTGAAGGACACAAACAGGTGATTGACTTGGTAAATGAAAAGGAGGGTCTGCCTTTCAGCTGGGCTCCTGGGGCAGGCTGTTCCAGGCAGTGACACTGAGCAGCAAGAGAGAAGCTAGAGATGGTGGCACTGTCTCAAACACTTCCAGGGCTGTCACAGGGAGGAGGAAGCTCACTTATCTCATGACAGCTTGAAAGACAAGCAAGAACCAGTAGGAGGAAAATAGAAGTTGAACTAAGATTGGTTTAGGGAAGAACTTTCCACCTAGTAGAAAAGGAATTAATACACAGTTAAAGCATGCTAGATTTTGTCTTTTTTATTCATAATTTTATTTTTAATTCTTAGAAACACTATGTGGTAGATGTTACAAAGTTTGTGGGAAGGAGCAATGTCTCTCTCCCAAGAGATTTGCATATTTCAAGTGGAATAGTCATATACTAGGGGCTTGGGAGCAGGGATCCTTCATTGACTGCTAGAGGATTCCTAAGGTCTCTTCTATCTCTAAGCTAGTTTAAGTCTAAGGTAATAATTTGTTTACCAAATGATACACCTGTGAGTGTTTAAAGGCTAGTTGTGCTAGTTGTGTCTATGGAGCTACAGAACTCTGTGATACTCCAAGTATTTCACAACCTGGCTCAGGCTGAGCACACAGTAGGTATCTAATTTATGTTTCTGAAATAAAATTAACTTCTTGGCTGAGATAAAGATAAGTTAGGGGCCCTTTCATTTTGGGATTCCCAGCCTGATTATGTCATAGAGACCACTAGAAAAAGCAAATGAGACATACTTCATATTCCAGCCTGGTAATGGAAAGTTACTGAAACTTCTTAAATAACAACAGGGTGTTTCCAGTTTAAGTGTAAACTGAAAATTCTCAGGAAGACCTTTCCTTGAATATTCTCTCTGAGGAATGCAGCCGAATGGCATTCTAACACGTCTTTCAGTGAGAATCCAGAACATGGCCAAGACCTGCTCTCCAAGATGGGTATCAGTAGAAGTAGGAAAAGCATGAGCTACTCATGAGCTGGAAATTCTGCCTGGCTCCCTTTCCTTCAGTAGGAGAAAATGTTCTTCATTTACTTCAGGAAAATAAAGTTGCATATGAAGAAGTGGCCGCCTTGATTAGAAAGTACTTAGATAAGTGACTCTCCAGAGAGACGGGTACACCTGTATTCTACGAGGAAAAGGGAAGACAAGGACATCTTGGATTATTGGGCACCAAGCTTCCTGAAGACCCGTGGACGAGATGAAGTAGGTGAGCTGCAGATTCCTTCCTGTGTATGAATCACAGCTTTGTCAAAATTACCCAATTACTGATTCCACTTGGCTCCACACAGAAGACAAAGTTCAAGCTACAATACAGGTAGCAACAAGATCCATGTACACACGGCAAAACAAAATTCCCCCAGGCCAGACACACTCCCGTTGCCTCTGGATGGCTGCTCATCTTCAGATACCATGTCCTCTGCCTCTGCTATGCTAAATTATTGTTGGATTAGACCACAGACTGCTCAAGGCCCAGTCTCCCCTGTCTTACTAGCACGATGCATGGCAGAGAGAGAAAGCTGGCTGTTAAGTGTATGATGAACGGATGCCACTTCAGCGTCTCACTCTCCAGGGCCTGGGACTGCTAATAAAACTGAACACCTCTTTGTGCCAGGTGCTATGCTAAAACTTTACAGATATTACCTCATTTGATTCTTAAAACAATCCTATGCAGTAGGTACTGTCTCCACCACTATTGCTTAAATCATTATTCACATTAAACAGAACAGACCTTGACTTGAAACCACGGTCCTTTATTGCAGGTTGGATTTGGCTGTTTATGTGCTCTGAGAACATGGGGCAGGCGGCACACAAGAATCTCTGGATTGCTTTGTTCCAACTCAGTCCAGGTCCCTACCTACACAATAGCCAGTTTCTTAGCATTTTGGGTGCAACTTTGGTTTTTCTCACTTCTGAATAGAGAGAAAAAAGCCAATGGGCAGAAGTAACTTTTCTGCCTCTTGTTTTCCAATACTAACAACAGACATCTAACACCAAAGTCTCCAAATAAATTGAAATTGCCATGACCAGTGTCTGGAGGTGCCTAGGGCTCTGATATCCTATTGCAAGAGATGTTTTAGTTCTAACTTGGTAAGGGGTAGGTAGACTTTTAGGGAGTTTACATATGAATCCTACATCTTAATTCATCTTTTAAAATAAGTGACCATTTCCTGGGAGTTTACTCTGTGCTGGACACTGTGCTTTTGTGTTATTACTCAGAGTAATAACAGTCCATGGTCCCCAGTCCAATCACAATGGTTTTCTTTCCTCCTTATCCTGTTTGAAAGAATTTAAATGTCTTGTCAACCTTTGAAATTAAGAATTATTTCCAAAAAAACTCAAATCTCAAGGTCTTCTTGGAAATCTTAGAAGATCTAGACACAATGGCTCTGCATTCCTGCATTAAAAAAAATATTGGTTTGAAGCTCAGAAGTGCTGACTACTGTTTGTGTTTATTTATTTTTATATTACATGATATCTTGGATTTTATTCCATATTAGTGCATAAAAGCTATCCTTTTATTTTATTAAATCATTATCAAGTTTTTTGTTTTGTTTTTTTTTAAAGAGAGAGGTGAGAGAGAGAGACAGAGAGAATTTTTAATATTTATTTTTTTTTAGTTTTTGGCCGACACAACATCTTTGTTTGTGTGTGGTGCTGAGGATCGAACTCGGGCCACACGCATGCCAGGCGAGCGCACTACCGCTTGAGCCACATCCCCAGCCCCAAAGCTGAAGTGCCCGAACATGGACATGAATCAAGTTTTTGAATAGATAGTACTTGTGTCTGGTACAGAATTCAAAAGATAAAAAAGGGTATAAACATACTGTCCCCCAGCCACCCAGTACCACTCCCCAGGAGGTGACCATTGTTACCAATTCTTGTGTGTTCTTCCAGAGGTATTATACACACACACACACACACACACACACACGCACATGTGCAGGAAAACACATCCAGGATTTCTAAGGCCATAATTTGCAAGGTGTATGTGACTAAAAAAAAAAAAAAAAAAAAAAGAAGAAAAAACATTGAAACTATGACACTGTAGCTTAGTGGTGGTCCCACCTGATTCATGAGTCAGTTGAGTCAGTCCCTTGTTGCTTTGAAGTTTGTTTCATTTTTTTTTTTTTTTTGTCCAGAGGGCTAGATGGTTTTCCCTGTCTTCTCTTGCATCCCTTGGAGTATGGCACATAATCCTTTTACGTGTATCTCATTAAGAAAATGTGACAGTACTTTATCTACTTGTGGATAGCTTTATATTTTAGATTTAATTGTGTAGTTATTGTTTTGATATAAAATAGATTGAGGCTGTTCCTTTAATTTGTTTTGGTATAGAAAGTGAAGTTGGACTCTAACTCTATTCTTTCCGTGTGTCTCTGGTTCCCACCACTTCCTATGGTCTTACCTTGGACAGCTTTACTTGTGTTACTTGTCTGACCCCTGCAGAGGTATTTTCCCCCCACGTTTTTTATTGATATATTATAGTTGTACATAATGATAAGATTTGTTGTTACATATTCATACATGCACACAAGACACAATATGATTTATAGGTTTGAGTTAGCAACAGCTACACTATTGAATGCATGGTTGGGCAATGCAATTGGTAACCTCACTGGTAGTGCATTTGATATGAGAGGCCAGGAGGTTTCAGTACCCGAAGAAAATCCATCTCAATAAGACAGACATAGCTATGTGCATGCACAACTGCTCAGCCCAGCTAGAAAGAACCCTTTGCAAACTTGAACACAGATAGAGTTGTTGGGTTATCTGACCTGGGGCTTCTGATCTCTGGCTTCATTCGCCCCCCTCTCTCTTATAGGTGGTGTGTCTAGGGAACTAGTAAGGGATGTAAGGAAGGAAAATAAGACTCATGTTAGTATAAGACAACTTGATGAAGAGCCAGGTGAACTTTAAACATGGCTTCCATGCTTACACAGAAATGCATTGGCTTTAGTGAAAACTGACATGATTTGTTCTAAGACAGATGCACACATGACCCTTACACTAAACCTTGATCTTGGAAGATATTTTTCAGATAAATTTTTGAGGCATGGGTTCCAGATCTTCCTCTACTTGGATGCCCTGTGCACCTTTGAATAAGCTGCTCTCTGACACTCAGTTTATTCATCTAGTCTACATGAGGATGGGTTCATACTGGAATCTAGATCTAGCTTTTTAAACTTTCTGCATGATACATACCTTTGCAATGCCTGTGATTTTGCATTTACCGACTCAGTGATGTCCATCTCTAATTTCTCTACATGAATGTCCAATGCTTGCCTTGAAACATATCCTAAGTTTTGCTAGTTTCTCTTGTGTCATTGTCACAGAGAGAGTATTTGATGGTGCCCAGCAGCTGTATATTAAAGATATTTCTTAGCCTCCTATCCCTTGAGAGAAATAACAAAACAGCCTGGTAGAGCAGAGCATATCCACTGCCCTGGTGTCCCATTCACTGCCTCTGACTATGAGATGGGGACCTGTCATTCCCAGAGCAGCAGGCCCGGACCTCACTTCTCAGCACCTTTACAGCTCATGCCAGCCAGACCTCGGTTTTATTTCTGCTCTAGATTTAGAATTGTAAATTGGTGACACGAAGGAACAGGACCATTTATAACCTGTTCCTGTGAAGGTGGCCACAGGGGTAGCAGCTCTTCTCTGCCTGCGGAGGTAGGAGCAGCAGGTATTTTGGTGGTGGCGAGGGTAGCTGTAGAATCTGCAGTGGGTGGCCCAATGCCAGGGCACTGGTCTCTTCACAAGACAGGGTCACTGTGGCTTTGGGGCATGGTGTTTGGCTGATTGTCTGGCCTGACCCAAGATGCTGGGAGTTACAAATATCCTCTTTAAATTCCTTTTCTGCTTAAATGATCTACAGTTGGTTTCTATGGCTTACAAATAAAATGCTGAATGACACAAACCTTATTCTTCTCAACTCTTTTCCAAAGAGAGACTTCTCAGAAAGTCAACTGTCACAGTAGATTGAGGGAGAGGGGAACAGAATGCTGAAACTGCACAACTTCATGTAACTGTGGTGCTGTACTTCCTTCCATTTTGTACCCTAAGAAATTTGCAAAGAAACAGCAACAAAGGTGATATGAAGTAATGAGAAACCTCTTGGGTTATTCTACTATTATTCCATCAATAGCTTCCAAATGATGCATTTAAAGCAATTTCATTAGAAATTTGGAATTTTCTAATAAAACAGTGTGTATAAACCATATATGCATTTTTTTGCATGCCCACTGTGTGTCAGGATCTGTTAGATGATGGAGTAGAGTCATAGAAGGGATAGGTTTTGTCTTTGAAGTTAACATGAAAGTTCAACATGATATTACAAGTGCTAGCAGAGTGCTACAGGAAAAGAGAATAAGCTGAACCTGTTTTTAGTGGTCAGTAATTGGGTTGTCCTGCTTTTAATAGACCAAGGTATGATCAGGTTGAATCTGAGAGTTTGTGAGGCATCCAAGGCAATGTACTAGGAATAGTTTTACCTTTGTTATTCCCAATAGCCATTATAACATCCATACAAAGCTTTCTTGGTGTTCCCTAAGTTTTCTTGTTCCAAAGGGACTAAATAATTTTTATAAATTTTGTTTAGGATCCATAAAATCTCAAGTCAGTTGTATTTTGATTTAGGGGGATTACTGTTTCCCTTTACCAAAAAAAAAAAAAAAAATTGACAAAGTCCCATTGTCTGAGTCCATTTGCTATTACTGTAACAGAATACCTGAGACTGGAAATTTTATCAAGAAAAGAGGTTATGTTGATCCCTGATCTACCACCTATGACATTATGAGACAGTTCAGGGGACTAAGAAGTCTAAGATTGAGCAGCTGCATCTGGTGAGGGCCTTGTGTTGCTTCAACTCATAGCGGAATATGAAAGGACCCGTAGACACATGATAAAGGGAAAGCAAGATGGGAAGAATTTATTTTACAACAACGTACTCTTCTAGTTCCATGAGAATGAGAACTCACTGGAGAGAAAGGCATGAATTCATTCATAAGGTCTCTGCCCAATAATGCAAACCCCTCCCACTAGGTCCCACCTTCCACCACCCCCACATTGAGGAACTAAGGTTCTAGCATGCTCCTCCCTACTTTTGAGGTTCTGATATGTCCCTCTCTGCTTTTGAGGGACATATTCAAACTACGGCACCCACCATCTCAGGTGTTTTCAGCTTGTGGTTCCTTTTGTGCACCTGCCTTGCTCCCAGGGTGAGCACTCAGCTGCTAAACACCTTCCAGTCTGATAAGGGCTGTAAGACAGACTTGGCACAGGCAGCTCAGGCAGAGACAGCTCTTCTGTGACAGGGATCTTGAGTCTGAGCGGTTGAGGGAGGCTGTGTGGGGAGAGGTGGCAACTCATTCACCGAGTTTCTCTGTCACCAGGGCCACCTAAACTAGGATGCAAGCATCTGCTTAACAAGGTGCAGCGTCTGCGGTCTTGTTTCTGACCGTCTTCACTTCAAAAGCTTTTCTTTATGAACCAAGCAGAAAACTTCTCTGGACTCAATCTTCAACTCCTACGTTTCCCAAAGCAAATATTGTTTCAATTTTTAGGGCACTTTTTTTTTTCTACTGTGAAAAGTACAAATACTCCTAAAGAAATAAGAAGAACTCTTGTGAACAAAAAAATCCTGCTGCTAAGAGGGTTGGAAAGAAAATACAACTGTTCTCAAAATTCAATTTCAGATCAGTGTTTGGAATGGAAAGCACATTTTTTCACAGCAGCTAGTTGTAAATGGTGATTGGGTTCCCAGATGAGCCCACAAAGGACCACTTAACTCACAATGTTCCTGTAAAATCAATCAGGCTGCCTTAGCCTTGTATAATATTTTCATACCATTTGCTGTTTTTTCATAAGACAAATTCACTCTCTATATACAGGTTCACTGGAGGAAATTTTAAAAAAATAGAAAGAAAAAAGGATATATTTAAAAATATTTATGGAAGTATGATGAATATAAAATGAACCACAATATTTAAAATGTATAACTTGATAAGTTTGATATAAGTTCATAATTGTGAAGCTATAACATCACAATAAATATTATGAGAAACAACCCCCCCAAAAAAATCTCCTAATGCCCCTTTGTTAAAAATCACTTCCTCCATCCTCACGCAAATACTGATCTGCCTTCTGCCACTATAAATTAAAATTAAAAGTATTTAAAAAATAATTCTATAGAATTGATTTACATAGCATGGACTCCTTTTGGTTTCACTACTTTCAATCAATTAAATTACTTGGAGATTTACTAACCTATCGCCTGTAATCAACAGTTCATATTTATTGCTAAATAGCATTCTGTTGAATTGTTATATAACTATTTATTTATTCATCCATCTATTGATAGATATTTGCTGTTGGGTCTCAGAAGTTTCCTGATCTCCTGCCCTCCTGGCTCACATCCCCCACTCTCCCCAGAGGCCAGCCATAGAAACTAGAATTCCCCTTCTGTAAAGTGGGTTTCCCCCAAACCAACCATAAAACCTAAAAATATGGTTCTCACTTTTCTCTACTCTTCTGTGTAAGGGTTGGCCATAAGGACATTAAGACCCTCATTCCAGGGAGTTCCTGGTTCCCACCCCAGAGGAAGAAAGGCCACAACTGAGGGGCCAAGCAGAAACTGAGCAGATGGATTTTGCCTTGTTCCTCCCTCAGTTTATTACGATGACGTCATACCTCTCTGTCCAATCATATTCATGCATGGTTGCCCGTGCTCCATCAAACTTGAGCATAGTCAAACCTAAGCATAACAATGAATAGTTGGCAGGCCAAAGTTTCCATGTCTTAGGCATGTAATAAATTTTATTTGTTCTTTTTCCTGTTTAAAAAGAAAAAAAAAGTTCACCCTGGGTTGGCGTGTCTTCAGTCTGAAGGTTCCCACATCATGTTTTATGATCAAAATATTTATTTTGTTTTTCTCTTGTTGACCTGTCCTTTGTGAGAAGGGCACCATCCATGATCCTTTGTGATGCGCAGGAAAGAAATTATCCTCTTTTTCTCTCCCTCCATTTGCTTTTGGTGTCTTTTTCCAACACTAACAATTAGGGGGACCTGTGAGTCCCACTGATATCCAATAATTCCATTCCATTCTGACATTAAATATTTAGACATGGACTGAAAGTTAAGGAGTCCATGTCTAAATATTTAGTGTCATATTAAATGACCACATTTAATATGACCCACAAGACTGGCCTCATTTCAGGCACCAGCTACAAATGGGACCCTCAGGGAAGCCACACTTCTCCAAGGCTGACTAAAATTTCAGCAATTCCCAGAACTCCCTTCTCATGTTCCATAATTCATTTTAAAAACTCATAGAACTCCAAAAGAAGAAATGCAAACGTCCAGAAAACAGATGGGAAAATGTTCAGTATCTTTAGCAATCAGAGAAATGCCAGTCAAAGCTACACTGAGATTTCATCTCATTCCAGTTAGAATGACAATCATCAAGAACACAAATAATAATAAATGCTGGAGAGGAGGTAGAGAAAAAGGAATTCATGTACTGTTGGTGGGATTGTAAATTGGTACGACCACTAAGGAAATCAGTATGGAGGTTCCTTAAAACAGTGGGAATGAGCCACCATGTGACCCAGCAATACTACTCTTTGGTATTTAGCCTGAAGAATTAAAGTCAGCTCAGCATACTCTAATGATACATGCATACCTATCAGCACAATTCACAATAGCCAAATTATGAAACCAGCCTAGGTGTCTGACAAAAAATGTAGTGTGTATGCTCAATGAAGTTTTAGACAGCCATAAAAGGCAATGAAATAATGTCATTTGTAAGAAAATGATTGGAACTTGAGAGCATTATATTAAGCAAAAGAAGCTAAATGCAGAAATTCAAGGGTCATTCATTTTCTCTCCTATGTGGAACTACAGAGAAAAAAGAGGGAAAACTGGGAGTTAGAATCTTCTGAAATAGAAGGGAGACAAGTAGAGGAGGAAGAGTAGGTGATAAAGGATGGGAGAGAAAGGTGAGGTACTGGGGAATGGAAACCAGCTAACTTCCACTTTTCTGTGTGGGACATAGAATAAGTCACAATGAATCCCAATTTTATGTTTGATTATAATGCACCAATTAAAAATAGAAGTTAGCAAAGAAAATTCACAGAACTCAGGAAAAGCACTTTTCTTATGACTATTGGTTTGACATAAAGATGCAACTCAGTAACAACTAAACAGGAGAGCTGTGTAGGGCGAGGTGTGAGGTGGGACAGAGCCACCCTCTCAGTACCTCAATGTGTTCACCAACTTGGAAGTCCCCAAATCCTGCCTCTGTTAGTCAACTTAATGTCCCATGATGGAGCACCTGAGATAATTAACTCATAAAGATAGAAGGTGTTCTTTGGCCCACAGTTTTGGAGGTTCTCCTCTAAGATCAGGAAGGACCAGTGCTTTGGGCCTCTGGCGGTCTTGCCAGATAGCAATGGAAGGGAGAGGACCGTGAAGCAGGAAACAAAAGAGGAAGGGTCAGAGTCCCTCCATCCCCTTTAAGAGCACACTCCCAAGATCTACGGAACTTCCACTAGGCCCCACCTCCTAAGAGCTCTACCACCTCTCAATAGCTTCACCCTGGGGACCAAGCCTCTAACATACGGGTCTTTGGGGGAGCATTCAATACCCACAACTATAGCACCACCATTCAGGAGTTTCCATATATAGGCATGATTGATGGAATCCTCCACCAGTGGCCATTGAATTCAATTTCCAGTTCCTCTCCTCTCCAGAGGTTGGGAGGCCTGACAGTTCTAAGTCTTTAATCATGCGCTTGTTCTTTCTGGTAGCCAGCTCCATCCTGAAGATATCTAGTATCCCCACCATGAGTTACATCATTAGCATAAACTCAGGAAAGGTCTAAGGGGACTTGACATAAACAACAAAAATACTGCTGTCACTCAGGAATTCCAAGGGTTTGAGGAGCTGCGGGCCAGGAAACAGGGACAAAGACCAAATGTCGTGTGTGTGTGTGTGTGTGTGTGTGTGTGTGTGTGTGTGTGTTTTGTGTTTGACTATACTACAATTTCCTTTTTAGGGCTGTTCTAAATAAAACTGCTATAAACAGCCTTGTACAAGTCCAAGTTTATTTCTCTTGGGTTAGAGAAATTCCCACCTCTAGGAGTGGAAGGGCTGGATCACATGGTAAATGTTTAATTTCTTAAGAAATTGCTAAGTTTATTTTCAAATGGTTACACCAGTTTACGTTCCCATCAGGAGAGTTCCAGTTGCTCCAAATCCCTTCCCAGTCTTACTGTGGTCAATGTTTTGAGTTTTAGTTGTATTAATAGATATAGAGTATTATCTCAGTGTGATTTTTGATTTGCATCCTCCTAATGATTTATAATGGAAAGTATCATTTCCTGGGTTTATTTGGAACCTGTATATAGTCTTTTTGCTGAAATATCTGCTGAAATCTTAGGCCCATTTTTACATTGCATTGTTGATTTTCTTATGATTGAGTTTTTAAAGTTCTCTATGTATCCTCAATGCAAGTCCTTTATTAAATATGTGATTTGGAAATATTTTCCCCAAGGTTTCAGTTTTTGTCTTGTCTAAATAGTATATGTAAAAAAGAAGAAGCTTTTAATTTTGAGAAAGTTCAATTTTTAATGCTTTCTTTTATGAACTATGTTTCCTCTCATACCTTTGAAATCATTGCCTAATCCAATATCACAGAGAAATTTTTCCTATGCTTTCTTCTACAAGTGCCATAGTTTTTGTTTTACTTATAGGCATATAATACATTTTGAGTTAATTATTGTATATGGTGAGAAGTACAGAGTATAGTCCAAGGGGGTTTGTTTACTTGTTTGGGGTTTATTTCATATTGCAGTTTGATTTTGCTTATATGTACCTAAATGTCCCTGGACCACTGCTAAAAAGACATTTCTTTTGCTTCAAAATTGCCCTGCTTTTCTGTCAAAAGTTAGTTCTATCTATCTATCTATCTATCTATCTATCTATCTATCTATCTATATTGAACATATAATCTCAAACTTAGTTTGATATATATGGCTCAAAAGCTCTAGTTTGTTCCATTGAAATATATATACTCTTACCACATTATATATTCAGATATACGTACATCACAATGATATATATCACATTGATACATACATCACAGTGTTTCATTATGTTATATGTATGTGTATGTGTGTGTGTGTGTGTGTGTGTGTGTGTGTGTGTGTGTGTATGTCACATTTCTTGACAACTATAGTCATCATGATACCAGATAGTAATAGTTCATTTTGTTCTTCTTTCTCAAAGTTGTTTTAGCTGTTCTGGGTTCTTTGCATTTCCATATGAATTTTAGGATCTGTCAATTTCTGTTCAGCTGGGATTTTGATAGGCATTATGTTGAATCTGTAGATAAATTTGGGAACTACTGCAATTTTAACGATATTAAGTCTTCTCATCCATGAACATGGGATGTGTTTTCATTTATTTAGAACTTTTTTGAATTTCTTTCAATAAATAAATCTTGAATTTCTGTTGCTAAATATATTCCTGAGTATTTTATTCTTTTTTACCCTTTGTAACAAAAAAGAATATAGAAATACAATTAGTCTTTTTAAGTTTTGAAATTGACCTTGCATTCTGTGATTTTGCTAAAATTGTTCATTAGTATCAATGATTTTTTTTTTTTGCATTTGTGTGTGTTTGCCTTAGGATTTTCTATACATGCTATAGTTTCTATAAATAAAAAGCTGTACTTCTTTTTCAATCTGGATGACTCAGGGCCATGGTACTTACTGTTCCCTCTGCCTAGAATTTCCTTCCTCAAGATCCGCATGTTCAATTTCCTTACTTCAAGTCTCACCTCAAATGTTACTCTATCAGAGAGAGCGTTCCTGACAACTGTATAAAATAGCAATCTTCTCCCTAGTCGTCATTCTCTGCTCTTTTTTTTTTTTTTTACCCTGAAGGATCTGTCTTAATAGCTCTTGTTCCTTTGCTCCTGTTGGAGCTCCAAAAATGATACTCCAAAGAATGGTGCTTAGAAAATCTTAGCACCCACCTCAGAATTGCAGACCTTCTGCAGAGTCCCCATGCCTACCTGATGGGATTGGCTGAAAGAGGGGGTACAATAGCCCTTAGTCTTCTTTCATTAACCAGAAAAGACTAAGCTCTGCAGAAATAAAGATTAAAGTCTGTCAGCACATCTACACGGTCTGTTGTCACACACCACTGTCCTCTGCTTTGGTCCCAAAAGGAATTATATACAACCATTGCCTGCTCTGCAAGTCACAGAGACTTTGTCCCAGGACATTCATTGCATGTTCTCTAAGTTCCATTAAAATCATAGACTATTCCCCTAAAAATTGTCTACATTTCCTGTTTTCTTGCTCCCCTACACTAAAAGGGAGTATGTACGTTTCTGAAATTGACTTTGTGCACATAATAAAACTTTTATCCAACTAGTCTTTGTCAGTTTACTCCAGTGAATCCTTAGTATCCTCTGAAATTTCCCTCCACTTCTAAACTCCAACAGATTATGTATTTGTGTAATTATTTGTTTATTTTCTACCTCTAAAGGAGCAGAGACATTATAAGTTATATTCCCAGAATCTAAAACAGTGCGAGCTATTAAAATAGTGTTCAGTAAATATTTGCTGATATGAGAATGTTTCTCCTTTAAAGAGAATTTTAGGTTTCTGATGGGATCCAACTTGCTAACCTTTCCCCTTATGATTTTGGCTCTTGTGTGTCTTACTTAAGAAGGAGTTCTCTTCAGAAAAGTCTTGGAAGTATCCCCTAGGCAGTCAACCCTCCACATCCCCAGGTTCCTCATCTTTGGTCTCAACCAATCACAAATTAAAAATATTGGGGAAAATATTCCAGAAAATTCCAAAAAAACAAAACTTGCTGTTCCCCCAGCACCAGCTTAATCCCCATGAATGAAATGGTGGGTAGGCATAGCTGCTGTAGCTTCCCACCATACCACAGGTCTCTCTTCCTCTCATTCCCTGGGTCTCTTCTTCTGCACTCACGGGAGCACTGTTTACCACATTCCTCATTGGTGATCCATGCAATTAGGCCTACAATGGTTGCATCTGTACTGAACATGAGCGGACTTCTTGTTCTCACCATCAATCCCGCAACAGTGCAGTATAACTATTTCCATTGTACTGAGTATTATAAATAATCTATGAATGGTTTAAAGATTACGTGACGATGTGCCTATGTTACATGCTGATAGTACACCATTTCACATAAGGGATTGAAGCATCTATAGATTTGCATTTAGGAGGAGGGTAGATCCTGTAACCAAGCCCTCTTGGATTATGAGGAATGACTGCCTTCTATTGCTTGTAAGCAGTTTTTTGTTGTTGTTGTTACTATTTGAACTTTTGTTCATTTTAAAAACCTAGTTTTATAAGTGATGTAGTATAAGGATTAAACTTTTTATGTGCAAAATAAAAGTTAACCTAGTAAAGTTGATTGAATTTTCTACCTTTCCTTGCTGATTTGAAAAGACAACCTAATGTAAAGTCTTTCTTTTCATCTTGCTTTTTTAATTGAATATTATCTGTATTTCTCCCAAATCATTAAAGTGTTCCATAAATTTCATTTTTTGTTGCCTAATATTCCAACATGTGACTATACCAAAATTTATGTAATAATTTTCCAGTAGTTGGACTTTGAGGATTTTAATTTTTTTTTTGTTCTTTTGACACTAAAACAAACATCTATGGAAACAAAAAAAAATCATCTGTATTCAATTGTTTACTTAAATTCTTATAAATAAAGTTACTGGGTCAAAGAATATGAACATCTAAATTTCTTACATGAAGTAAAAAATTATTTTCCCACTGATCCTCCTGCAAGTGTTTACCAGTGAATGAAAATATGCGTCTACTATGGCTTGGATATAGTTTAATGTGTCCCTCAAGGGTTCTTAGATAGAAATTTAATACCCATTGTGAGGCATTATGAAGGTGGAGGCTTGTTCCAAGAATAATTTTTAAAGTTGGGGCTTTTGGGAAATGATTAAGATTAGATATAGTCATCAGGATAGAGCCCCCATATTGAATACTGATGGCATTATAAGAAGAGGGAGAGAGACTGGGAAATCTATGCACATGCGCGTGTGTACACACACACACACACACACACACACACACACACTCCCTTTCTCTTGCCATATGATTCCCTGAGTCACCTCAGACTGCCAGCAAGAAGGTCTTAACCAGATGTGTCCTTTCACTCTGGACCAGAACTGTGAGCCCAAATAAACCTCTTTTCTTTAAGAAGTTAGCATGCCTCTGGCATTTCATTACAGTAATGAATAACGTACTAATACAATCAAGTTTTCACAATGGCTGTACAGGCTCAACATCACAGCCTTCAGGCAAAAAACAGGTGCACTTCTCCCCACCTCACCAGAGATATAGAGACCAGAACAGGTTTATTCCCCCAGAACCCACCACCACACACACACACAAGCACTAGGGGGCAAGTTGATCAGTTGTAAGGAGTATAAGAAATGGAAAAGAGTAAGGAGAGGAAGGGGGAGGCTAGAACAGAATAAATTGGCGAGTCGACAAAGGGTACAGAGTGGAACATTAGCAACAAAAAGGTTGGGAGCTGGAGAGTCCCCAAGCACAGAAGCTGGGGAAATGAAGGGACAAATTCAGGAAGGAATGTGATTTAAAATGTGTGCACATCTGAGGAGCAGAAAGACCAAAGGAGCAGCACAAAAGGCCAAACAAGAGAGGGGAGCCTGGGAGCGGGAGTTGAGAGGAGGGCTCTTTCAGAGCAAGAGGGAAACAGTAGGAGAGCTTCAAAAGCCATGGCCCAAGTACCAATCGTATTTTTCCTTAACACAAAACCTCTGCAGTTCCAAAAGTACAAGACTAAAAACCTACAATTTCCAGGAGGCACGGAAAGGAATGGCGCAAGCAGACACTGGAAGCTGGGACCCAGGGGCAGCCCTGGCCAGGGATGCACAGACGCCCACGTGGACAGTTTCTGAGGGGGGTTAGGGTCTGGGCCGCCAAGCTCTGCGTCTGGCAGACCTGTTTACATTTTCATGCCCAGACTTTGAGGGGCCTCTTGGCAACATTTGCTGGGGACTCAGACCTCACTCTTGGTCTCCCACGGTGCTAAGGCGGGGGCAGAAGGCTCAGTCTGACAGTGTGCTGCCTGGGGGGTTGTGAAGTATCTGGAATTTCTTTAACCCCAGGTTCCCTGAAGGGCTGCATTCTCTGACAAACCTTATAATAACTTGATCCAGTAAAGACAATCTCAACTCTTCTGGGCTGTGATGCTGTGAAATAGGAGAACAATGAGAACTTACTAGATTTATTCTTGGAAAAAGGATGACATTTGTTCAGAAGAAGCACCTTACCATTAAAGTCACTTAAGGTGGCTACTAGCAAGTAGCCTCACGCACAAGGACCCTGGGATCATTCTGTAGAAGGAATTGGTGAGATGCTACTTCCTGTAAAATACCCCTACCCTCACCCCCAGTGTCTGGTTAAAGTCTACTAAAATTCACTAAATGTTTAATGGGAATGGATTTTTTTTTCTCCCTAGAAACTGAAGCAGAGGCTCTATCTTGCTTGTGAGATGAAGTAGGCAGGGGCCTGGGTATCAATTAATCAATCAACCAACCAGTAAATAAATAAATAAGAATAGTGGTAACTTATGAAATTCTTGCTTTATGCTGGGTTTATATGAAAGCAGACACAAACCTTGGTGTGGATTTTCAGGAGTTATGATTCTATCCTGAGCACCAAACTCAAGCCAAAAATGGGGTTTTAAATGTGCAGAATGTGATGGTCATCATTATACAAAGCACACTGTATGAAGACTTGAATTGGGTGTCAATATAACTTATATACAAAGATATGAAAAATTGTGGTATATATGTGTATTGAGAATTGTAATGCAAAAAAAGTACATTGTATAATGGCATAAATTGACGTGAACATACTTTATATACAGAGATACGAAAAATTGTGCTCTATATGTGTAATAAGGATTGTAATGCATTCCACTGTTGTCGTGTATTTTAAAAAAATAATAAAATCAATTAAAAAATAAATGTGCATTCACGGCAATGATTGAAATAGAGATCACAGACTAGAGAGACCAGTAGAGAGAGAAGGAGGCAAAATTCTATGGAGGGGGTTAGCTTGAAAGTGGGGAGATGTGATCTAGTCAGACAGGAAGATGGGAGGTGGGGACTCCAGCAGAGCACCCGGCCCAGGATACGTGTGGCCAACATGATGGACACCTGGTCCTGCTGGAACAGCAACTCCTTGACCTGGATGTCAAGAAAAGAGAGAAGGGAACTTCAGGACCAAAACAGTCTCCGTAACTCAGAGTAGAAGGACCCTCCGCTTCAGCAAAGACGGTCACAAACAAGATGGGGTAAGTTTTCAGAGACGGAAGGCACAGGGAAGATCCTTTATGTGATTTGTGACTGTGCATGACCCCAAACTGAAGCCACCCCAGCCCCCAATGGCCCTTTCAGAGATGTGTTTTTGCATAAAAATATTATTTTACCTTAATGAAAAAAAAAATCAGGAAAATTAATCAGGACCCAAAGGAGAATTTCTCCGAGTGACCTCTGGTTTCCCCATAAATACTCCTCCAGGGCTCCCAGGCCTTGGAGCTCCTGGGGGTGGGGGAACGGGCTGCCGGTCCCTGTTGGCAGTCTCAGCCTGTTGGTATTCAGCCTCTGTGCTGGAGGAGGAAATTGCCGATTCCAGTCTCACACAAGGAATTAAGGTCAGAACAATACAGTATTTTACAATCCAGTACAAGCTGCATTTATCCAGAGCTTTTCATGCATGGCATCTTAAAGCTCTTTATGACCTTTTTTTTTTTAAAAGGGGGGGAAAGGGGGAAAAAAAGAATTTAAAAGAGAAAACCTTCTAAAAACCCAAACCCCCACTGAACTAAATGAGCCATTGAGAGTGAATAAGACTTAACAGTGGCCTTCAGAATGGGAACAGAAGTCCCACTTGGATAGAACAAGAACAACAGAATCAAAGGAAATCACAGCTCAGAGAGGGCCGCACGGGGCCTGAAATGTACCCTTGGCCCTGGGGACACTAATGGTCTCTGCAATCTGCCACTGGCACAGCAAGCTTAGCGCGAGGGTCAGGAGGCAGGGTTCCCACCCCATGATTCCCTAAGTGCAGGGAGGATCAAAAGGCAACCTAAAGGTGCTCAACCCCAGCCTCAGTGTTTCCTCAACCACCCTCCACCTCGTGAGGAAAGGAAGTGACACTGCTATGGCCTTTGGATCCTAATCCAATCCTGGTTCCCCTTCTCAGTCTCCCAGGGCCCTCATGCAGGGTCCTGGTCCCACCCCATTATACCTGTCTTTCTTAGAAGTCCTTGGCATTCTGAACAGACTCCTCTTTTCCCCTTGTCCCAAGAGCCCCATCCGACCCCCACTTCCCAGCTCTTTGATGGGTCCTTTTTCTTGCAGAGAGCCAGGTCTCTGTTTGGCCCAACCTGACAATGAATTCCTTTTAGAGGTGCTACAAGATAACAATCATTTAATGTTATGCTTACCTCAAAAACTATCTTGTGTCACCAGTGTTTTAACTATGGTTATGAGACAGGAGAGTTCTCCCATGTTATAACCAGAGAAGGGAGCTGGTATGTCCTGGGAAGCAAAGGATGTTCAAGTTAAGTGCTGCCAACTGTCAATGTCTAGGGTTGCCTTGGTGCACTGCGGCCAGCAAGGGAGTTTGTTTGTGCACATGGGAAATGTAAGTCACTTGTTTTGGGTTGTTGACAAAGGAAAACTGTCAGTCTCATAAGTCAGACCCTAGGCAACTCAAATATCTTAAATTGACAAGTTTGATATTGTGTTTCATTTGGTTCTTTCCTGCTACTAGTGGGGATAAAGTTCCAGAACAGGATTAGATCATTTATGAAAATAATCAAAAAAATTACTTTTTAAAAAAGGTATGGTGTATAGAATTTGATGGGACTATAAAACCTTCCTCCCAGTGGTTTTGTAAAGAGAACAAGAAGATGCCTGTAAGACTCAGAGCATGATTGGCACATAGTAGGTTCTCAATACCTGTGGATTCCCACACTTTTCTTTCTTTCTTTCTTTCTTTCTTTCTTTCTTTCTTTCTTTCTTTCTTTCTTTCTTTCTTTCTTTCTTTCTTTTTTTTTTGTGGGGAGGTACCAAGGATTGAACCCAGGAGTGTATAATCACTGGGCCACATTCTCTGTCTATCTATCTATCTATCTATCTATCTATCTATCTATCTATCTATATTTAGAGAGAGGGTCTAAATAATATATAAATTATATATATATATATATATATATATATATAGTTTAGAGAGAGGGTCTCACTGAGTTGTTTAGGGCCTCACTAAATTGCTGAGGCTGGCTTTGAACTCCTAATTCTCCTGCCTCAGCCTCCTGACCAATGGGATTTCAGGCATGTGCCACCACGCCACCATGCCAGGTGGAATCCCACACTTTGATTTCTTATCCCGTTTCCATCTTTACCATTTAGACTCTTTACTCCCATCCTGAGCTTGCTCCATTTTCTTTAACACAGGTTGTACTGATTCCCTCACAAGGTCATTCTCCAAATCCCCTGGGAACAAGTAGTGTGGGCAAAAGTGTGGGAGGGGCTGGGTGCAGAGGCTGGGAGGACTCATCACACCCTGACTAGCCAGCTGTATGACAGAGCATTTCACATCTCTGCTCTTCAGTCGAATGTGTAAAATGAGCTCACTGAATGAAATGGTCCTTCCTGAATCTAAAGTACTTGGTTTTGTAAGAAGTGACATGATAATAACCACTCAACTTCTCTGGATTATGACACTATTGACCTTGAAACTTCCCAGCCCCCTTAATTTTAAATACAAGCATTGTTTCCTAAATCTTATGATGATGCAGATGCTAAGATTTTGTCAATGAAGGCCAAGAGAATCATAGGCAACCAAAATGCACTGCAAGAATATTAATATATGACTTGCTAAAATGTATATCCTTAATAGCCACACAGCTGATGCAATAGCAACAAGACTGTGGAGACTACTTGTTCTACAGGCTGCAATCCCTGGTATTTATCTTTATCCTTAGGGATGAAGGAGTCAGGACCCCCCTCCCAGTGTCTTCCTGCCAGCTAATTGTCCAGAGGAAACAAGAGAATGGAAGCTGGAGTAGGTGGAATGGTGTTGCAGACCAATTGTGCACATAACAGTCTGACGTCCAAATGCCAATGTACCCCTTTGCCTGGACACACAACAGGCTGGATTGATAATGGCCCTAGGAGAAGTCCTTCACCGATGCCTAATGCAAACTGATGAAAAGCACCTACATACTCCAGCAGTTTCACCCTTCAGATGGGGGTAGCTCTGAGGTGGGTGAGTTCCAGTGGCTCCCAGATCTTCCCAGCAGGTTTATGCCCCACTTGCCCATGGTGGACATTGGCTGAACAGGCACTTGCTATTGGCTGCCTCTCCTGTTCTGTCTCACTCCTCATTCTCTTACTGGTGGTTCCTGTGATTACTTCCCAAATATAGTATTTTCACTCAAATCTGTGTTTCAGTTTCTGTGGGAATCCAAACTAAGATAAATGGTTCAACTTCTAAAGACAAAGTTTTATTCCAGAGTTGATCTAGGGATTCAACAGTAGCTCAGTTATTCATTAAACAAATATTTGTTGTGCTCCTACAGGAGCAGATGTTAAGCCAAGCGCTACATGTACATACATGTGCTGGGAAAGATTCATAAATGGGCACTTGGCTGAGAATGTCCCATGACAAGCAGAGCTAGCTATGACAAGAGAAGGGGATTATGGGACACTGTGGTGCCAACCTCTGCTGGATACAGCAAGGTCCAGATGGACTGGCTGGCTGTGCCTCCAAAGATGAAATATCGAGCTCTGAGAAGCTTCTCATCTGACACCCACCATCCTCCCCAATCCCTGACAACACAAAAGCCTCTTTATGATATGTGGCAAGAGAAGGTGATCCTGGCAAATTGTGCTAGGGAAACGAGAAGCCTGAATTAAAAAAAAAAAAAAAAAACCGTGCTGCATCCTTTGTGTTTGTCCAGATGTCTGCTCACATCAGAGGCACTTCCAGGGTCTGACCTGCTTCTGAAGGGGCTCATCCGGACCTTTGAAGTCTGCAGCCCTCCTGGCCATTAATCCTGTCCAGCAGCCTGGGAAATGAATGTTACTCCAAGGATGGGTCTCTGCATGTCAGAGAGAGCAGTGATCCCCAAGGGGCAAAGGGAAGCACGCAGAACTCACTGTGTCATTTGGATCCCAACGAGAACCCAAGAATCCATAAAAGCAACAACATATAAAAACATAAAAGACTTTCGAGTTGAGAAACTGAGGACTAAGGCAGCTGACTAAATGGTGTCCTGGCCCGTCACTTCCTAGGAGATGCCTAGGGTTGTCGTGGATAATGTTGGGCCTCAGGGATCCTGCCTGTGTCCACGTCAGGGTGTAAGAGAAGAAGCCTTTCCTTCATTTGACGCTGCAGATGCTGAGGGAGGTCCATTTGGGCTATTTGCATGTGAGCTTGTCTCAACCCAGTTTTGGAATTTCTCCTTTAGGATTACACAAACCAAAATGACATTCTCAAACCTCAGTTTAATTAGTTATTAGTCACCAGGATCATGAATTGGGCTAAAGCTGATGAAGTTTAGAATTCAGATCAAATAAATGAATGCTTATCCATTTAAGGACATTTAAGAAAATCCGCTAATAGAGAAAATAGTTTGTATTTTTGTCTGATTTTGTTATTTGGTATTTTTCTTAAGCCATTGCTTTTTCTTTTCCATTGCTTTTGAGTTTGCCTTTAAAGCCAGATTGTTTTGCCATCAGCAGCACCGAGGAGGCCTGAGAGACGCAGGCCATTGATGAGCCTCTGCTGCCACCACATCCACAGCACCATGACCTGAAAATGTGTTGCTCTGCTACTCATGACCACATTGAAGACAGTCTGAGTATGAACATTGGTTTCTTCTAAAAAATTTAAGTATTGTACATTTTTAAAATATAAGTATTATGTTCAACAACTAATTTGACTGCTTACAAATAGATTTTGTTAAGTGGCACGTATTAAATTCATTTGACTCGGAAAATTAAAGGTCAAATCCTTCACAAATTAATTTAGGGTAATAGTGCTTAATATTAATGAGGGGACTGTAGGAAAGGAGGAGGGTGAAGACAGGCAGTATAACCTGGAATTCAGTTGGTTTTCTCTCAGTAGGAGCTCTAAGGCAGTGTGAGCATCAGGCCTTTAGAGTAAATGGAATAAGACTGTTCCAAGGCAGGGTGCAGGAACTGAGGCAAGTATCAAAATAGTAGAGTAAAATTTAGACTGTATATAGGTATCATAAGGATAGTCATCAAAGTGATGTAGGAACTCAAAGAGGTAGAGACCATTCTGGTTGTAGAAAATTCATTCATTCATTCATTCATTCATTCAACAAATGATTCTACAAGGCCCAGGCATGATTCCAGGGCATTTACCTAGACAGTGAACAAAACAGACTCTCCCCTGTGGAGCTTACAGTCTAGAAGGGAGAAACAGATAATAAAAAAATAAGCAGGGAAAAATAAATAAATATCTTCAAAGAAGTTTTAAGAGCTAAGGAAAAAAGGAAATAGAGTATGGAGCTTGACTTTTACATAAAATGGAAGGGGTTATTTGGAAGGTTTTGAGCAACAGAATGACATGATCTGATGGACATTTTAATAAGATCACTCTGGATTAAGAACAGCTTTAGATGTTTGAAGGAAATTTTAAAACCACCATAGTTCATAGATATTGAGCCAATCCTACATGCTGGGTTGTCTCCTGCATTCCCCTACCAACACTATGGCATAGATATTATTATTATCCATGCTATACTGACAAGTAGGCAGACGCTGCAAAGCTAAATGGCTTAGTCTAAAAACTCACCGTCAGCACCTCTGTTGAGGATTCTGACCACCAGCCTGTTTTCAGGTGGTTCTTTTTACACTTTTTACCATTCATACAACTCCCTTTTTGTTGTTGTTGTTGTTGTTGTTGTTGTTTTTAATCTACAACCCACTTTTATGACAGGAATTTCCTGGTATAAAACTTAACACAGTTCACAACACTTGAAGCCTCCTTTGGGAAGTTTCTGTGCCATGAATTTAATAGGAACTCTGTTTAATCAAGGCAAGAAATACCTGACTGTGATAGTCAAGGTAAGAAATGTAAGTGATAAAGCATACCGTGTTAAGGATTTTTCATATAATATAGCAGGAGTTACAAGGTGTATATCTACAAGAACAAATAATCAAACTAAAGTAACACAGATCAAGCCAAAAGACCCAGCAGACAAAATTCTATAGAGCTTAAGACATGCAGCTCCTGTTCCTCAAATGTGTCATTGATGACTTCATGCCTGGCTCTTGTACACTGGCCCTCAGATAACACTTTAGTCTCCCAAAATGTTAAGCACTGATTTTTATCACTCCCATTTATGAATGAAAAACCAAGCTTGGAGACAAGTAATTGCCAAGGTTACAATGCAAGGTGGCACCTTGCAATCCAACACCATTTTTGTTAACTCCAAAGTCCGTAGGCTTTGTACTATACTGCCCTGTCATTTGGATGGAGGGAGAGGAAAAGAGAAAAGAGGAGGGGAGAGAAGGGTGGTGCAAAGAAGAGAGGGAGAAACATTGTTAAATACAAGAAAGAAATTACTACCAGCAAAGTCAATGGCTACATAAAACAGACCCAAACTAGATGGTGATGCAGGCTGAAGTGCCTTTTACCCAAAGCTGCAGCAACTGAAGTCAAACTGTACACCAGGGTAAGCTGAGCCTGCAAGGTGCTCTGATGGGTGGTAGGTCCAAACCCAGGGAAGGATTTGGCCAAAGCTTAGGTATAAAACACAAACTGGGGTGATACTGGAGTTTAGGGTATTAGAAGAAATGGAGAGAAGCTTGGGCAAAGATTTAGGAAGTTAGGCTGGTGGATAAAAGAAAATGGTATGGGACTGACTGAGGGGATTTGGTAGTACTTCTTGAACAAAAGTATGGGAAAGGACAAGAACCTTTGTGAAGGTCTTAGACCAAATGCTGGTTCCAGTTAATGGGACAGGGTGACAAGAGGTCTTTGGTTAGTCGAAGACTTATGTGGAGGTGAGAGCTAATCTGGGGTTCAGGATTGACTCTTCGTCCTGTCCATGGCAAGTCCCCGACATAGGTAGGATTCAAAATTTGAAAAACAGTGTTTATCCTCTAGCATGTCTGACCACATCTGGCCAGTTTAAGTCACTATTTAACTCCTCTACTCTCTGCATGAAGGGTCCCTTAAACAAAAACTGGTTTTTTTGCTTGATGGTTTTACTGACTGACCTATTTATTAATAAGCTGAAATGTCTTTTCTGTGTAGGTGAATCTTGTCTCTTCTATTATATATGTTTTAAATTAGACCTTCTAATATTTTTAAACAAAAGATATTTTTTTCCAAGCACTAAATTTTGTGAGATTAGAAAATTAAAAGAACTTTCTTTCATTTTGACCACTTTGACATGAGGATATGAGGAGCAGGGCTCATGATTCCTGTAAAGTCATATTTCTTGTTTTTTAAAGTTGGCATTATTTAGTTTCTTCTCAACCTCATATGCTAAAACATTGAGGCAGTTATTTACTTTGTTTTATCATAATCAAACCAGGCAGGATTCAGAGACCTAAAGAATGTTAATTTTTTAAAAAATTGTCATCAAAGCAGATTATTATATTTGTCACCACTGTATCTTCTGTCTCAGGTGCTCTCTTCCTTTGCCAGTGCCCCATGCTCCTGATCTCCCACAGGATCACAAAGCCCCCTTGTGAAATAGGCAGGCAGATGAGCAAATTGAAGAGAAGCTTCCCAGGGTTGAAATTACTTAATTTTTCTTTCTTGGTCAAAGTTGGGTGAGTACTCAATCTCCTATTCAAATGCTAATATGACATGAGCTGAGATTTAGATTATTGCCCCCTCTTCTAAGCCAGATAGATGAACTTCTCAAAGGAGAAAATGAGAAGGGAAACTTAGGCACATTTAAATTTCAGACTCTGGAAACACCCGGACAAGGCATGGCTTGATGAATTGGTATCAACTTTATCTTTAATGACTCTTATCCTACATTCTTATCTTATTACAGGCAGCTGTGGAAGAAACCACAATCCCGAATGGACCTTAGAGGAGGATTAAATAATACATGAAGGATTTCCTGACAAGTTTGTCAGACTTAAATTTTGGCACACGCAGAACACGGCTCAGAGTCTCAGGAGTATCATGCCTAGTGAACAATATCCCTAAAGTTCTGGATTTAATTTCTTTTGAAGGAAACTATTGCAGGCTTAAGAATTTTTGACTTTCATTTTATCATATTTTACAGGCTAGATCTGCACTGTTCAAAATGGAAGCCACCCGTGGCTAGTGAGCACTTGAAACTTGGCCAGTCTGAATATGCTGTATATGTAAAAATTGCCCCAGATTTTAAGATGTCATACTAAAAGCAAATGTGAAATCGTTCATTAATTTTTATATTACTTACATATTAAGATGATACTATTTTGGATATATTGGGTTAAAGAAAAAATAGTAGTAGGCTTAATTTGATGTTTCTTTTGACTTTTTAATGGGGCTACCATGATATTTAAAATTCTGAATGTGGTTAACACAAGTAGCTTGCATTATATTTCTATTGAGGTAAAGAACATTCTAACCATGGTAAAGGGACCATTTCTGTCATCAGCACTGGGAGGGGTTTGAGAATTTACCCCACTTGCCAACTAAGATGTCACCCTGAAATTGTTTCATGGATACTGGTAGGAGACATGAGAATCCTGGGTCAAAGACAAATAAGAGTTTGTTGCTCACAGCAGTAGCAGTAGCCAAAGTATCAGTATATGCACCAGTTCACCTAAACCCCTATTACGGGAAGGCCTGATGACACCTGTACATGCCATGCATTGCACTACAACAGAGGAGCTTTGAACCTAGAGAACTTGTATCTTTCATAAAATGTGGTTGAGCAAACCCGCCATACACTGTGAAGGAAGACACTATCTCTACCTTCCGAGGCTGTGAATTATGCAAACATCCTTGAAAATATAATCCAGGAAAGGGGATAATCGGAGCACTACTTGCAATGTGTGCAGGAATGGCAGAGACTGATGGGGAATTGTCTACCAGTACTCTCATTTCTATAAACCTTCTTAGACTACACATTTCTTTCTGAGGATGTTATATTTCTGCAGACTAATTCAATACATATTTTTCAAAAGCCAACCTTCGTCCTTAACTCACTAATTCTCAAAGGGTTTATAATTTCCTTCTTGAATTATACACCGTAATATATCTTAAGTCTCCACTTCCTTTCTCTGAAAATAACTCATTTTCTGGAAATCATGACATTCAACATTTACTTAACTGTATCTTTGGCACTGTTGAAGAAAAGAAAGGAATCAGAAAACGCAACTAAAATAGGGATTGTTTGGGCATGCTTACTTAAGAAACATTTGTAAGCACTCTCACTTTAAAAACATTTGTTGAACTAAATTGTGACTGGAAATTTCCTCCAAGCCTTGGCTCCAGAGCTTCAATCCCCATGACAGCACACAGGTCTAAACATGCTCTGCGTCTCACCCTGCAACTTCACACCTTCAAAGCCTTTTACCAACATCACGCACATAATGGACTTTCACAATGTGGTGGCAAGCTTGATCATTAAGCACTATTATCCAGTGCTGGCTTACTTCTCTTGCCTCAGGCCCTAGCAGTCAAAATCAAAAGCAAGAGATGGACTCAGGGGATCTGGTTTCATCCTCTCTTAATATCCCTGGTCCATGCTATCTAATTTTGGCAATATAAAACCCACCTCTCTGTCCTTTTAAACACATTCATGCTGGAAGAACTTATTCTGTCACTACATTTTTCTATCTGCTGCTTATAGATTAATGTATTTTAATTCTTTAAATATTATCACTGAAGTCACCCCCTCTATCTGAAAAGAGATTGCTTCCAGGACCCCTGCAATTATCAAAATTGTCAAATGCTCAAGTCTCTTACAAAAAAATAGCATAGTTTCTGCATGTAATTCATGCACATCCCCCTATACTTTAGATTACTTAGGTAATATCTAATAGTAAATGCTGAATAAATAGTTGACATGTATTGTTTAGGGAATCATGATAAGAAAATAAAATCTGTATGTGCTCAATATTGATGCAATTCATTTCCCTTGGAATATTTTCCATCTGAAGTTCATTGAACCTGTAGATGCAGAGACCCTTGGTAGAGAGGGCTGCCTGTATTTTACTTTCAATTATTTTTATTCACTTAAATAGGTAACAGATACATGCACGCAAGAAAAAAGGGGGAATAGATATTCATGAAAACTATTCCATATTCCTCTTTTGTCACTCAGCCACTCAATTCTTTTTCCTGGAGGCTACCATTTTAATTAATTTTTTGTATGTGAATATTTTCAGAGATAAATCATGCATATGCAAGTATGCCCCTTATATTTGGCAAATGATATGCACGCTATACATGCTTTTCTGCATCTTGCTTCTCTTAGATATTAATCTTAGAGATCATACTGTATCAGTATCCTCATTGCCTCATTTTTTAACTGTACCATATTTTATTTAACTAGCCTCCTATTAAGGAAAGTTAGATTGGTTCAGGTCTATTGTAAGCGGCACCTGTTTCGCCAACACTTACCAGGGTTTGCTCTGTACCTGGTTCTGCAGGGAATATCCCTGTACTTGATGTCATTTCTTTCATGAGGGAGCATAAGAGAGGCACAGTAGTTCTACTTTTTGACTGTCCTTTGGTAAGTAATGTTTAACACAAAGGAAATGAATTTATTGTAGCTGTGTGGGAGACCAACCTCACACGTGACTGAGTCACACTCCCTGGCTGGGTGCTGAGGCACTCAGTCGCAGAAATGTGGCAGAGCTTTCCTCACCCTTCTTGGGTTTGAGGGTTGGTGTCTCGTGCATGGGTGTGTCTTGCTACAGCCCCGTGGGTGAAACTATGCTCACCTGTTGCTTTGTAATCTAACCCCTTGCCCTGTTTAGGATAGAATCTTTCATGGAAATGCCTTGTGTGTGTCCCCTTCTCTTACTGTGCCCTTGGGTGTGGCCTACCCAGGTGTCAGTCAACCTGCTGACAGTGGACATCATGAAGATAGACTCAGCCCCCTGAAACCTGACCCCTTGCCTCATTTGAATAGCTTCTCCTCAATAAAAGGGGTCAGCGTGTGCTCTCGCTCTGCAGACCCTTAAGGTCAGAGGAGCCGTCACAGAGACCCCAAAGAAAAAGGTATTTGTGTCTCTTGTGTGGTTATTTTGAGCAGACCAGTTAGCCCAGTCCAACTGGAGTGACCCCTGAGCCTTTTAGTTGCGAGAACAGAAACCTGGCATTGTAGTTTGCATTTTGCTGTGAGTGAATTTGAGCATCATCTCAATTGTCTGTTTACATCCTTTGCTCATTTTGTTATCAAGTTAATGGCCTTTTACCTCCTGATGTGTTAGACCTTTTTAGATTATGTATATATCCTTTGTCTATCCATTGCAAATCTTGTCCTAGTTTGTCATTTCTTTTTTTTTAAATTATTTTTCTCACCTTGTAGTTTTATTATATAATCAAATTTCTCAATCTTTTTCATATGTCTTCTGAAATTTTTTTTCCTACTTGGAAAGGTCATTCCTATTTAATTCTTTCTTTATACTCTTTTATACTGACTTTTCTTTACAACTAAATCATCAGTCATTCTGCAAATTATTTAGGCAGTAGTTGAGGCAGGAATTCCACTTTCTTTTCTCCAGATATGGTAGTTGGTCTGATATGATAAAGATGATATGAGAAAAAAATAGTTTAACTTCAGAGAGTTTTGTAATTTACTAACAGTATAATACTTATGTTGCCCACCGGTGTATGTTCAACAGGAAGAGGAGAGTGGGTGGCCTTTTCATCCAGCCTGTTAATTAGTAGTAAGTATTTGTTCTTGAGGGCCAGGATGTAACTTGCCTATTTATTAATCAATGCAGACTAGCAATCAGCTATAACATGAAGACACTGAGAGACCAAGAGGGGAGGATCCAACTAAGCTGTGCCAAAGAAACTGAATAACAATCTGTGTTGTTATAAGCCACTAACCTTTGGAATAAATTTATTATACAGCAGTGAAAAAAGTAGGCATAAATGAAGACAAGAATGTCAGAGCAGAAGTAGGAGCCAATGGTAGTTCTTTCCTGATTGTTTCTCTTTGGTCAATGAGGAAGGCATCAAGGTCATCAGCCAAGAAGGAGAGGAACAGGCAGCAGGAGGTAATAGAGGTTTGAGATGAAATGTAAAGGTTTGAAATAGCAAGAAGCATGTGAGAATTTGTGGCCAAGGAAGTCTGACTGACAGGTATCTTAGGAGGCCAATTGAAGTGGTCACATGCAATTAAGAATGATCAGCATGACTGTGTATGACCATCAGCCATGTCCTTTGGGTGTATGCAGGCACAGTTTCAGAGGTTTGGTTGTTGCCAGAGCTAGGATTTTTCCAAATGAACACAATAAAGGAAGACGAGACAAGAAAATTGAAGGTACATTGCAAGAAATAAATATCATGACACACCATGAAATTTAGGCTAGGTAAGTAGGAAGTTGGAGACAGTGTAAAGGTGGTAAAATGAATGGTTATAAATCCTAGCAATGGCAAATAGTTTCTAAACTCAGAATTTAGTGGAAGTGACTTGGGGAATAATGGGACGTGATATACAATTACCTTGAAAGACAACATAACATTGTCATGTAAAAATGAATGTGCTACAATAGCCAAACTATGGGACCAACCTAGTTGCCCTTCAACAATGAATGGATACAGAAAAGGGGGTAGATATACACAATGCAATATTACTCAACCTTAACAAAGAATGAAATTATGGCATTTGCAGGTAAATGGATGGAGTTGTAGAATATCATGCTAAGTAAAATAAGCCAATTCCCCAAAACCAAAGTACAAATATTTTCTCTGGTATGTGGATGCTGATTCATAGTTGGCGTGGGGGTTGGGGGAGGAGAAACTCCAATTGGGCAGAAAATAGTGAGGGGATGGAAGGAGGTGAGGGGATTGAAAGGATGGTAGAATGAGCCAGACATTGTTACCTTATATACGTGTATGATTGCACAAATGGTGTGACTCTGCATCATGTACAGTCAGAGAAATGATTTGTGTAAAATGAGTTGAAATGCATTCTGCTGTCATGTATAACTAATTAGAACAAATAAAAATAAAATGAGTGTACTTATGCCTTTTGACACATTAATTCTTCTCACAGAAAAACTATTACAAATATATACCAGGAGAAAATGCAGGTTATTTGTAGCAGTCAAGCGAATGATAACTAAAATTTGGAAAGATACCCTAGAGAGAATGAGTGGGTAAATTTTGCTAAATTCACACCACAGAATGTTAAACAGCAGTAAAAACAAACTATAGCCACACATACACAACATAGAGATGTTTTATTTATAGAATGGAATGAAGAAAGTACACATTATGATAGACTACATACAGTGTAAGTGTAATATCTTTTTTTCACAGTGCTGGAACTGAATCCAGGACCTTTTATGTGCCAGGCAAGTACTATATCATAGAGCTACATCCCCAGCACAATTATTATTATTATTATTATTATTATTATTTTGGCACTGAGAAACACTTTATCACTGAGTCAGATCCCCAGTCCTTTTTATTTATTTTTTTATTTTTTTTTTGATTTTGTGACAGAGTCTCACTAAGTTACTTAGGGCCCAAGTTGCTGAGGCTGACCTTGAACTTGTAATCCTTTTGCCTCAGCCTCTCGAATTGCTGGAATAATAGGCATGTACCACCATGCCCAGCCCTAGTATCATTTTTATATGATTCAAAAAATGATTAAGCATCATATTTTTCAGGATACATATATATTTAATAAACTCATTTTTAAATCAAATAATCAAAATAACTCAAAAGCACAAAATTAGGAGTAGTGGTTATTCTTGAGGAGAATAAAGGAAATGGCATTGTAAAGGAAGACACAAATAAAAAGGTAGATGCAAATAAAATCAAATAAGATGAACAAGATGAGAAGAGGTAGTCAGATATTGGAATACTTGAAGTTGAAACAATTGGTTAAGTTAAATTAACAAATGGTTAAGTAGGTGGATGAGCATTCCGGTTTGGATCTGGGATGTCTCCCCAAAGGCTCATGAGTTGAAAGTTTGGTCCCCAATGCAGCAATTTTCAGAGGTAGAGCTTTTGGGAAACGATTGGATCATAAGGACTCTGACATCCTCAAAAGATTCATGCATCAGTGGGTTCATAGCTGATAGAATCATCAGGAGGTGGTGGAAATTAGGAGGTGAGGTCTAGTTAGAGGGAGGAGAGCACTGGGGGAGTGTTCTGGAAGGATCTCTCTCTCTCTCTCTCTCTCTCTCTCTCTCTCTCTCTCTCTCTCTCTCTCTCGATCTGCTTTGTTCTGCCACACTCATACACTCATTAGCCCAAATGAACTTCATCATCACAAGCTCAGAAACAATGACTTGTGGACTGAGACTTCTGTCACTGTGAGACAAAATAGATCTTGTCTCCTCCCAAAAGTTGTTTTTCTTAGGTATTTTGTTGCAGTGACAAAAAGCTGACTAACACAATGAGATAAAACAAGGAATGAGATGTTTTGGGAGGGGAGACTGAGATGCTAAAAGCCCAGTGTTACGGAAGTTTTATCTATGTGAATCTTGAAGTCACCAAGAATAGAGGCATAGTACTGTAGAAAGTAACCGTGATCACAAAGTGAAGGGAAATGGCCCTGGAGTCAATAATGACTACCAACATAAAGATGGAAGATAATATTATCCCATGTTCCAAGACTGGATGATGTTTTTATGCAGGGGGCTGAGACAATGGTTTGGGAGCAATAATAAGAAGCAAGGATGCTTATTCCCTGGTGCCAGGGATGTGGGCAAGAAGCCAACCCCTCTTACAGAGAGCTGTTGAGGGAGCAGTCCTTAGGGAAGAGCCAGATTGAATCAGGAGGTAAAAGAGATATTAGGAAAGAGGCACGAGGGAAGAATTTTGAGAGCTGATGTGGGGGGTGGGGATGAGAGATAGAGTCAAAGAGGCAGATACCCAAATCTTTTCAGAAATGAGAATCTGGGCGTGTGGAATGAGTAAGGACTCCTGAGCTTCCCAGTGGTGGCTTCTAGTGGTTACACAGAGCTAACAGCCATCATGAGATGATTCCTGATGATCTCCAGGGACATGAGACCACTGAGCCTACGGGTATTGATGGACAGGGAAGAATAGATCTCCTGCCAGGAACATGCAAGGGAATTGGGAGTTTCTTCAGTGCTTTGACAAGAGGCAGGAAGGTTGGGGTAGGGCTGCTCTTGTGTCCCTCTGTCATCCTGCTCTGACCTGCCATGTAATATTGATATCCAAAGGTATACTAGGATGGCTCCATTCCAACTTCCTGTGTGTTGACCACATCCCTCCTTCATTCTTTTTGAGAACCACAGCCAAACCATTCAGAGCCTCTCAGCTCTTACATGATATCTACCATGTGTTCCCTTTGTTATTACCCATCAGGTCCACTGAAATTATGACCACTGATCAAAGACCCTGGCCTATATTCAAAACCAAAACTCAAAAATGAAACAAATGAAAGACCATCTATCTGAGAGTTGTCCTAAGTGTAAGAAGCCCATCCTGTAAGCCAATGAAAGGGAATGGGAAAAGGAATCATTCCATTCAGGCATGGACTTAGGCTGGGGTCCAGGGTTAAGAAGACCACTATTGGGAGAGTCAGATCCCTTTGACTGTACCCAGCATTCCTCATTAAATGTTTTATACAAGGGCTTTGACCTTGGCAGGTCATTCAACCCTGAAGGGCTCAGAGTAATTGGATAATCCAGTAGCACGTGTTCACAATGGGCCACAATCATCCTGGAGAGTTGACATTTTTAAAAGTAATAATGATATATGAAGGAAAGTTAGAAATTCAACAACATAGTTCAGTTGCTTTCATCAAAAATAATCACCGCTGGATCTGGAAATCGGATCATGCAGAGGGAAGTGAGAGAAGAAGGGGAGCAGGTGCGAGGATGGGAGGATGGTGGAATGAGGTGGACCTTATCCTATATACATGTATAATTACACGATTGATGAGACTCTCCACCATATATGCAGCCAGAGGAAGGAGAAGTCGTGTTCCACTTATTTAACTTCTTAATGCTTTCTACTGTCATGCACAACTAATTAGAAAAAAAAAATTTAAAAGAAGGGAAGGGAGGAGGATGAGAGGGGAAAGTGGGGATCATGAACTGAAATCAATTTCTATGCACGTGTGAGTTTGTTGGGATGAACCCAACTCCTGGTATAACCATAAAGCTTATTTTTTTAAAAAAAAAAAGCAAGAAATTTAAAAATGTAGCTTAGCACTAGAGTATGTGCTTCGGATGTGCAAGGCCCTAGGCTCAAACCCCAGCCTTTCTGCCACACACACATGCACACACACACACACACACACACACACACACACACACACACAAATCCACTAATAATCACATCTCATCATTCCTTCCTAAAAGAGTAAAATTGTATGGCTCTAATGGCCATGTGGTTGTGTGAACCTAAATTTTGACCATCATCCCTATTTTAATTCAATTTAATGAGTATCTCCTTAGTGTCTCTTGTGTACAAGGCCCTGTGCTGGTTTTCATGGGAGATAGAAGAAGAATAGCAATGCTTTCTCTGTTTTCAAGCATCTTCCGAGAGAAATGGGTATGTAATTGTCTATAAGACGGGGAAGAGTGCTGCCTTATTTGGGGTTCTGCCAAAGCAGCCTGTGGAACAAAGTTTTAAGTGCAAACAGTTGGAATGTGAAGTCTACTTCTGATAGAGGAGTGAGATGGGGAGACGGCCAATGAAGGAGTTCTCCAGCCAGTTGCCACTTGTGGGCACTGAGCCTATTGCCACTGGGAACCTGTTGGGGCTACTATCAAACACATGCCTCAAGGTTATCCCAACTAAAGGGCAAAAAACCTACCATAATTATACACTTTCTGTAATCATTGGCTGAGGGCTGCTCCTGGCCCGTGTTAATTCTCCTGCACTATCAATCTACTGCACTGTACCAGTATATGAAATGAAGCCAAATAACCAGGAAAAAAAGCCCTCAGGAGAAAAAAACTACTGTCACGCCATTGGAAGTTATGAACTGCAATAAGAGTGAGGAGTCTAGGCTGTATCTGTTATAATAGCTCAAAAGAAAATAAATATATTTTTTAAAAACTAAAGTATACTAGAGGGACAGAACAAAAAGTTCTTAATTCTTGCTGTTATTTCACAGAAGACTTTTCCAGTCAGGGCTTTTAAGCTGGATTACAATGTAATGAATATTTATCATTTTATCTGGTATCTCTGCTGTCTGAATGCCCTTCCTTTTTGAAAGCACTTCTCTACTTTATATGTCTGCGCCTACTTAAAATAGAAACCCCCAAACTCTTTTACCAAGCTTTTTTTTTTTTTTTGGCATCTGTGAAGTCAATATGGAACCTTAGCTCTTGCCAGTCACACATACCCATGCAAGCCTTGACTTGGAGCTTATGAGGTCAATGAGGCACCCATTTGGCTAGTCCTGATCAGGATGGTGGAGTAGATGCCCAGATTCCAACACAGTAACAAGAAAGAGCTAGCACCCCCTGGTGTCAGATGTGGAAACTGCTGTTTAGCTCTTCAGCCCAACAAGTCCCCACTGGGAACTTGTACTGTCCTCCCTGACCAGTACAGTGGAGTAGCCTTCAAGTCAAAACAACAGCAACCGTTTCCGTGAAACACCTAATATCCTTTATAAATCACTTTTCTTCACAAACAGAGTAGCATAGTTTTTTTATTATTTTCAACAAGGAATCTCGATGTGGACGGAGGGAGGAAAGGAAGATGTGTATAGGCAGAGAACTGTGGGCAAAGAATTCCCAGGTCAGGAAACAGCACAAGCACAGACATGAGGAAAGGGAAGATCCAGGGTGTGTTGTTAGAAATATTTACAGACCCAAGAAGAAAGGAACGCAGATCAAAGCGTTGGATGGTTCATGCAGGCTCCTGGCAGAGAGGAACATTTATGAAACCAAAACTAAAACTTTGAGGAATGGGGACATGCGCCTTGAGCTGGAATTGGCTCCTAGCTGTGATAAGGACAAGCAAAGTGACAGGAATGGTTTTGAGGCTTCACGGTGGGCAGGACTGTTAAACCAAGGGAATGCAATCATGAGCTCAAGGAGGCAGAAGGCAGGTCAAAACAGCAGGTGGAAAGGATTGGCCTTCCACTGAGATCTCCACTTGAATTCTGTAACTATGTATTACTAGGGACCCCTGGTAGACCTTATTTAACTTCTTGGGGCTCACTTTCTTTTTCTTTAAAAGCAGGAATAATAAAACTTCCTGTCCTGGCCTAATTGGCTTAAGACATCTGGGTATAAACCATGTAGCCCATCGGAGCCAATTTATTGATTCTCCACAAAGACCACACAACGAAGAACCACGGGATTTCTCACCAAAGGGAAAGATGGATCTTTCAACTGGATTTGGAGGAAGGGTAGAGTTTAGTAAAATTTAACAGAAAGTATTTTGATAGGTTCCAAGAAGGTGACATCAAGTCCTGACTGCCAAGTGTCCTGTTTCCTCAGGAACAACACAGTTGAGAAGGGTGTGAAATGCTGAGTTCAGACACTTCTTATCTGAAGCTCTGCCCCAGGACTGGAAATAATTCTTCCTCCTTGTGTCAAAGGGACTTAGATCCTCCAGGCAAGAGTGGGAGGTTTTATTCCAACCCAATCTCATTCCAGCAGCAAAGTTTCTTAGTGAGTAAGAAAACAGCCGTCACTCACAGAGGGAGTGGTTGTGACACTTTGGAACTGAAGCATGCACTTAAGAAAAAGTCGGTTTCCTGTTGGCTCTGCAGCCAGCTTTAGCTCTTTTATTTTAGCCAGATGAAAGGCAGGAGGGATTTTTAACATCTAAGCTTATTTTTATTTGCTCATCTCTCCTTTTGGCCAAGGAATGACAAGAATGGCCTGCGGGACTTTATTTGGTGAAGTGCAGATCATCACCATTATCCAGGGTTGATTGACTAAGTGGCTATTTAGAGAGGAAGACTAAAGGCAATCTTTTATGTTTTCATAATAAGATGAGCTGTTGAGTCACCTGATGTGAGATGAGCTTCAGAGCAGTAAGACTCTGTAGAACATATCTTTGAACACACAAATACAAAGAGAAATGTCAGATCAGAGTTTGTAGAATACTTGACTTGGAGATCAAGGCTAACATCATAACCTGTATGTGGGTTAACATCATAAACAATCAATGGAACAATGTGAGTCACATAAGCACATTTTGCTCAGAGGACTTCTGTTCATATCTGAATATTCACTTTCATTTCCAGTTAAGTACGCTAGATGTAACTTAGAGTGAAACACTCCTCGTGCACTTCACATTTTGAAATTCTACCAGCCAGTTGAAGTTTAAATGTATATTTTTCCAAGAATAAAATGCAACAATAATTAGTATAATTGCATGGGTGTTTATTTACATTTCTTAGGCCTCAACTTAAAAGTTTGTTTTTAAAAAAGAAAGAATTAGTATGGATAAATTTCTCACTTCAGATTATATAACATTATTACAGTAAAATGTAGCAAAATTACTATATGACTTATTTGAAAACATTAAAGCTCTTTCCTGTTTGTACACATAAAAGCAATTATACCAATAATCAAAAACTTTCAAAAATAATCAAGGAAAGTAATAGGTTGGCAGTACATTCAAACTTTAAGCAAGAATATGACAGCTTCTGAAGACACTGGGTTATTCTTTGAAGTCAGATTGTCCAGCTCCACTGCTTACATGTTCAATCCCTAAATCATGTTCAACGAATACAAAATATGTAATTAGCAGCTTCATTGAATGTGAATATTTTACACACAGTCTTTCAGAAAAGTTGACTTGCCAGTATAGTGGGATTAAAATGATTCCAAATACGTTGGAAAAGCCAAAGAAATTGAGATATTACATTCATTAAAGAAAATCTGAATAGGAAGCTTGACATTTCTCAAGGTTTTTATGATCCTCAAAAGAAAGAGGTAACTGAAAGAAGAGATGAGTACCCTCAAGTATTTGAAGTTTCCCAAATGCCAAATCAGGAAATACTGTGCACCATCCTGCCGCTGGTAGATCACAAAACACCACAACTCCTCTGGGGAACATTTTTGTGGTCAGGAAGAGGCAAGACTTTGATCTACTGAGTGCCTTTTTTGCTGAATCTGAAATTGAGAAAGTAATTTTTCCCTAGTGATATTCTTTCTAATCTACCGATAATTCTGCATTAGTCCAGGTGTATCAGATATCTTAAGCCTCTCATCCTCTTCCCTACTCAGAGCCCAGACTTCTCCAATCCTCACCACCCAGGATTTAAGATCCTGAAGTCGAACACATCATGGACTGGAAACACTACCCAGGTCTGGCCATGATGGGAAAAGGAGAGTGCGCTGCTATTTGCTGAATCCCTGAGGCTCCTGGTGCCGACAGTTGGTAGAAGGAAGCATCAGCTACTCACAGCCTCTCCTCAGCACCACTCAACCTCCATCAAGTGGCTCAGGGAGCCGCACTTGGTCTTTACAGAGAGAGCGACCTCAAACATAGAGCCTATTTTTCACTCTAAGTGCTGGCAGATTCTGAGGGCAGCATACTATTCTTCTTTCACCTCCTGTGTGCACAAAGCAGGGTAAGAAGAGAGGTTGGATCCAGAAGCTTCCCTTCTAGGGGGAGCTGCAGAATGAGTGGCAGCTGTCCATCACAAGGCAGGATCTCAGGTAGACCCCAAAGAATTAACACATCTTTTCTTTTCGTTTTTTATTGAAATCTTTTTAATTCTTTATTTTTTTAAATACACAAAAGCAGAATGCATTACAATTCTTATTACATATATAGAACACAATTTTTCATATCTTTGCATATAAAGTATGTGCATGCCAATTCATGTCTTTATACATATACTTTGTTTTTGTCCTTTTTTCTATTACAATTCTTATTACACATATATACCACAATTTTTCATATCTATGTTTGTATATAAAGTAGGTTGACACTCAATTCGTGTCTTCGTATGTGTACTTTGGATAATGATGTCCATCACATTCCACCATCCTTGCTAATCCCCTGCTCCCTCCCTTCCCCTCCTTTTTCCTCCCTTCCCTCTTCCCTATCTAGAATTAATCTAATCCTCTCATGTTCCCACTCCCTACCCTACTATGAGTCAGCCTCCTTATATCAGAGAAAACATTCGGCATTTGGTTTTTTGGCATTGGCTAACTTAACTTAGCATTATCTTCTCCAATTCCATCCATTTACATGCAAACGCCATTATTTTATTCTCTTTTATTGCTGAGTAACAGTCCATTGTGTATATATGCCACATTTTTTAATCCATTCATCCATTGAAGGGCATCTAGGTTGGCTCCATAGTTTAGCTATTGTGAATTGTGCTGCTATAAACATTGATGTGGCTGTGTCCCTCTAGTATGCTGTTTTTAAATTCTTAAGGTATAGTCCAAGGAGAGGGATAGCTGGGTCAAATGGTGGTTCCATTCCCAAATTTCCAAGGAATCTCCATACTGATTTCCATATTGGCTGTACCAATTTGCAGTCCCATCAGCAATATATGAGTGTACCTTTCCCCCCATATCCTCGCCAACACTTGTTGTTTGTCTTCATAATAGCTGCCATTCTGACCAAAGTGAGATGATGTCTTAGAGGATTTGCATTTCTCTGATTGCTAGAGATGATGATCATTTTTTCATATATTTGTTGATTGATTGTATATCCTCTTCTGAGAAGTGTCTGTTCAGGTCCTTGGCCCATTTGTTGATTGGGTTATTTTTTTTTTCAGTGCTTAGCTTTTTGAGTTCTTTATATACCCTAGAGATTAGTGCTCTATCTGATGTGTGAGGGGTAAAGATTTGCTCCCAGGATGTAGGCTTTCTATTCCCCTCACAGATTGTTTCTTTTGTTGAGAAGAAAACTTTTTCGTTTGATTTCATCCCATTTATTGATTCTTGATTTTAATTCTTGTGCTATAGGAGTCTTATTAAGGAAGTTGGGGCCTAATCCCACATGATGAAGATTAGGGCCAACTTTTTCTTCTATTAGACGCACAGTCTCTGGTTTAATTCCTAGGTTCTTGATCCATTTTGAGTTAGGTTTTGTGCATGGTGAGAGACAGGGGTTTAATTTCATTTTGTTGCATATGGATTTCTAGTTTTCCCAGCACCATTTGTTGAAGCTGCTATCTTTTCTCCAGGACATATTTTTGGCACCTTTGTCCAATATAAGATAATTATAATTTTGTTAACACATCTTTTCTAAGAATAAATTTCAGTGCAAAGGGAAAGGGTATGGTGGATTCGGCTTCACCATTATCATTTGTGGGCCTTGGGCAAAAGCATAAATGAAGGATCACACATCTTCTTATCATTTTAATTGGTAATAGGAAGTTTCAGGATTTCATCCAAACTATTTGAATTCTGTTGTTGAGAATAACTTCTTGTTCAATTTAATTATTCTAATCAATAATTACAGAGTTTGCTATCTATTAAAATGGCTACATAGAAAAAATTTTTTAAAACTTAAAATGTCAAGTACTAGCAAAAAATGCAAACATGGGAACCCTCACATGCTGTTGCTGAATGTATAAAATAGTACAGTCACTTTGGAAAATTTTTTTGGCAATTACTTACAAAGTTAAACATAGATTTACCAATAATACAATAATGACTCCCAAGTCTTTATCCAAAAGAAATAAAAATACATGTCCACACAGAGAACTGAGCAAGAGGGTTTGTAGCAGCTTTTTGTTTTCATAACCACCCCAAATTGGAAGTAATCCAAATGTCCGCCAACTGAATAATGGATAAACCAATTGCCGTACCTTTGTATAGTAGAATAATACTCAGCAATAGAAAGGAATACACAACTGAGACTTGCAACCACATGGATGACTACAAGGATTACACTCAGTGCAAGATGTCAAACATTAAAGACTACATCCTGCAAGAATTCCATTTACATGACATTTTGACAACAACAAAACCAGAGGGCTAGAAATCAGATCAAAGTTTGCCAAGACGTGGCGTCTGGGAAGTAGGGATGTTGACAGATTATAAAAGGTCACAGGGGAGATTTCTGGGTTGATGAAAACACCCTATATCTTGACTGTAATCGTGGTTACAAAGTAGTATCATTTGTCAAATTGTGTAACACTGAACACCTGAAAGGGATGAATTTTTACTGTACACAAAACCTTCTCTTTAAAAAAAAATTTGTAATATCTTATTTGTAATTTCTATGAATTTTTATGAGTGATAAGCAACAGATACCTACTCACTTTTCTTTTCAATAGCTTGTTTCTTTGAAGATTTACTTTTCTTCCTTTATGTTTTTTTTCTCCTTTCTTAACTCTATTTTTGTATTTTCAGTTTCTATCACAAGTGCAAATTGTCCTCATTATCAGTGGTCCAAAGGATTAAAATATAAAACAAAGAAAAAAGTTTACAAGTTTAAAGAGATCTCCATCAAAATTTGTAAATTAAAATAAATATAGAAATTTGAAGAGCTTAAAACATTTTTCATAAAATTTTTCTTCTTAAGCATTCAAATGATACAGTAAACGTAAAAGATAAAATACAAATTATAGCCAGGAGCAGTGGCACCTGCCTATAATCCCAGCAGCTCGGGAGGCTGAGATTCAAAGCCAGCCTCAGCAACAGCAAGGCCCTAAGAAACTCAGTGAGACCCTGTCTCTAAATAAAATACAAACTAGGGCAGGAGCTGGGGATCAATGGTTGAGTGCCCCTGAATTCAATTCCCGGTACCCCTTAGGCTAAATAGCAACATTTAAAATTTAAATTATTTAAATAAAATTGAAATTCTTAATCTAATTTTTGAGGCTTTAAGTAAATATTGTAAAACAAAGGTTTTCCTCTTCTGGAGTTCAGTCTCCATCCAGTAGACAATAGAAAGAAATACTATCATAGCCCAAGTATGTAATGTCCATACTGACAGACATACAACCTCAAGAGCTATATGACTTGTTTGATGTGACAAATATTTTCAATTGTTATTTACAAATTAATTCATGAGTATCTCCAGAACAACTAACTAAAACATGAAGAGCAAGAAAATGGACACTCGGTATTACTAAGAAACAATCTCTGGATTATTTCCAAGGGGAGAGATTTGGAACATTGATGAATTTGTTTCACCTTAAGGTCTTTTCACTGTTCAGATCTCCCCCACATTTCAAATAAATGTCCATCTCTGACTCCAAAGGTAGAACAATCCACAGACTTTTAGGTCTAGATATCTTTCTTTGAGAAAATCTGGACAAGAGGCGTGGAAGAGCATTTCCTTTGGGCCCGAACAGTGTTAGACATCGGAGTTTAGGGTGCTGGATTGCTCAGTGCCAGCACTGAGCACACGATTCCAAGTGACAAGGTCACCTCAGTTTGACCTATTCTGTAGAACCCTCTGCTACAGCTTGGATCTGAAGTGTCCTCCACAGGATCTTAAAGACTTGGTCACCAGCCTGTGGTCCTACTTGGAGGTGGTGAAACCTTTAGAAAGTGGGCCTAGTGGAAGGAAGTTAGGCCATTGGGGGTGGCCCTTGAAGGGAACATTGGGATCCTGGGCGCTCCTCTCATTCTCTTTGCTTCCCAACCCCTATTAGGTGAGCAGCTTTGCTCCCCAGCATGTTCCTTGTCACAGGCCCCATGCCAACTAACCATGAACTAAACCTCTGAAACCTTGGGACAAGACAAACCTTTCCTTCTTTAAGTTGATTTTCCCAGGTATGTTTTCATAGATTTGGAAAGTAGCGCATCACCTCATGCAGGAAACACTCCTTCACATAAATCTTATTCTCGTCCTCAGCTTCTCTCTTTCCCCAAGTCCCTTGTCTCCAGGTTTGATAGTTCGAAAGGTTCACCTGTCATTTCTGCCTACCTATATCAGAATGCAAATTCCACAATCCTGGTTGGTCTGGGTCTCCCTGGTATCTCCATCATATCTAATGGAATCCTTGCAATTGTGGTAAGGTGGACAGCAATGCTTAAAAAAGACTATTAATAAAAAGTCAAAAAGAACTACAGCGCCTTACAGGACATATTCTGGACATAATAGATAACTCTGTGTTTTAGTTCATGTTGGGTCCTGTGACCTGAAAAGAAACAATACAGGGGAGGAAAAGTTTATTTTGGTTCACAATTTCAGAGATTGAGTCCATGGTTGGCGGGCTCCACAGCAGTGGGCCCACGGTGAGGCAGAACATGATGGCAGAAGGGCAGGGCAGAGGGAAGAAACTCAGGACTTGACAAGTCAGGAAGCATAGAGAGAGAACTCTATTCACAAAATAAAAACACCAAAGGCATGCCCCCAGGGACTGACTTCCCCCCTCCACACACTACCCCAGTTCATCTACTCAAGTGGATCAACCCTGCAATCGGTTACATCTTCCATAATCTAATCATTCCACTCTGCACAGCCTTGCATTGTCTCACACATGAGTTTTGGGGGGACACCACATTTCCAAACCCTAACACTCTGTGAATACTGTTCCTTCCTCAGGTAAGCTTTCACCGGGCTCCATGGCACAATAAAGTGTGTGCACCACGAGCTCCCAGGAGATCCAAGGAAAACGAAAGCTTTATGGTAGGGATTGTGACTTCAAAATAGAATGCTAAAGGTAATGTCTTTTAATGTCAGTGACATTGCAAATAAGTGAGTGTACTGGAGCAGAATTCAATATTGCCTGAAGTTTTAAAAATAATCTGGCCTGATGTCATGGACCTGGTATGCACATTTCATTTCAGTACTGGGCCTTTTAACATAGTACTTTAATTATAGTCTTAACTCTATAATTGATAGAACTCATTAATATTTTATTCTGTGAGAGCAGTGTAGAATGTTAATAGATACATGGTGCAAGTCTTCTCTTAGTTCAATAAGTATAAGGGCCCCAAAATAAAGTGCACCCATCTTTTTTTTTTTTTTTTGGTACTACAGATTGAAACCAGAGGCACTTTACCACTGAGCTACATCCCCAGCCATTTTTAATTTTTTTTTTTTTTAAGACAGGTTCTCACTAAGTTTCTTAGAGCCTCACAAAGTTGCTGTGGCTGACCTTGAAATTGTGATCCTCCTGCCTCAGCCTACTGAGCCACAGGAATTATAGGCATGCACCACCACACCCTGCTCCTTTTTAAATTTTTTTTAATATTTTTCAGTTGTTGATGGACTTTTGTTTTATTTGTTTATTTACATGCAGTGCTGAGAATCACACTGCCAGTGAGCTACAACTCCAGCCCCTCCTTTATTCATTTTTAAGCTGTGTCACTTCATGGAGTTTTGTTGTTGATGTTCTAATTAGTTATACATGGCAGTAGAATGCATTTTGACACATAATACTTAAATGGAGTATAACTTCTCGTCCTTCTGGTAGTACATGATATGGAATCACACCAGTCATGTAATCATATATGCACATAGGGTAATAATGTCTGATTCATTCCACTATCCTTCCTATCCCAACACCCCCTCCCCCGCCTTTGCCCCGCTCTGCCTAATCCAAAGTACCTTTATTCTTCCCCAATCCCCCACCCCTTATTGTGAATTAGCATCCACATATCAGAGAAAAAACATTCAGCTTTTGTTTTGGGGGGATTGGCTTATTTTGCTTAAGATGATATTCTCCAGCTCCATTCATTTACCTGAAAATGCCATAATTTTATTCTTTTTTAATGCTCAGTAATATTTCATTGTGTATACATACCGTATTTTCTTTATCCATTCATTTGTTGAAGGGCATCTAGGTTGGTTCCATAGTTTGGCTATTGTGAATTGAGCTGCTATAAATGGTGATGTGGCTGTTAAATCCTTTGGGTATAAACCAAGGAATGGGATAACTGGGTCAAATGGTGGTTCCATTCAAAGTTTTCTGAGGAATCTCTATACTGCTTTCAATAATGGGTTTCACAATTTACAGTCCCACCAGCAAGGTAAGAGTGTACCTTTTACCCACATCCTTGCCAACATTTATTGTTGCTTGTATTCTTGGTAATTGCCATTCTGTCTGGAGTGAGGTGAAATCTTAGAGTAGTTTTGATTTGTAGTTCTCTAATTGCTAGAGATGTTGAACATTTCTTCATATATTTTTTTGACTGATTGTATTTCTTTTTCTGTGAGGTGTCTGTTCAGTTCCTTTGCCCACTTATTAAATGGGTTATTTATTTTTTGGTGTTGAGTTTTTGAGTTCTTTGAATATTCTGGAGATTAATGCTCTATCTGAGGTGCATGTGGTAAATATTTTCTCCAAATCTGTAGATTCTCTCTTTATATTATTGATTGTTTCCTTTGCTGAGAAGAAGCTTTTTAGTTTGAATCCATCCCATTTATTGATTCTTGATTTTACTTCTTGCATGTTAGGAGCTTTCTTAAGGAACTCAGTTCCCAAGCCAGTATGGTAAAGATTTACTTTTTCTTCTATTAGGTGCAGGGTCTCTGTTCTAGTGCCTAGATCTTTGACCCACTTTCTGTTGAGTTTCATGTAGGGTGAGAAAAAAGGGTTTAATTTCATTTGCTTCATATGGATTCCCAGCTTTCCCAGCACCATTTGTTGAAGAGGCTATCTTTTCTCCAATGTATGTTTTTGGCACTTTTGTCTAATATGAGATAACTGTACTTATATGAGTTTGTCTCTGTGTCTTGTATTCTATACCATTGGTCTATATATCTGTTTTGGTGCCAATACCATGCTGTTTTTGTTACTATGGCTCTGTAGTATAATTTAATGTCTGGTATTGTGATGCCTCCTGCCTCACTTTTCTTGTTAGGGATTGCTTTTGCTGTTCTGAGTCTCTTATTTTTCCATGATAGCTTTTCTTTAACATGCTAATATGTACTATGAATCAGAACTGCAGAACCTTAATCTTTTTTGAGCATAGATTAGTATTTCCTGTAACTCATGTTTCCCTGGCACACAGTTTGGGATATGCCTTTTAAGAAATTTGCAAGACCAAATTACATGATGATGAAGAAAACACTACAAACCAGAATGGAGAATCAAAAACATTGAGTAGGTGAAAGCATTGTCCCAAATTTGCCTAGTTTACCCAGCTTATCCCTGTTTTTCTGAAAAGCATCTCTCCTTCACATTAATACTTCTCCATACAAATCTGGAATAGAAGTGGCATTCCTGAATTATTAAAACAAGCAAATATACTGATATCTTCTAGGTGGTAAAGGTCCTAGAAGAGAATAGGAAATCTACCTACATTAGACTTTCCAACAAGACTCGGTGTCATGAATTAGATATTGGAAAATGTTTAGACATTTAAGTTTCACCCTTTCTTTGTCTGATTTTGACTTTGAATCTGTCATTCATTCATTCCAAAAATATTTACTGAGGTCCTAAGATCTATCCAAGTTTGTCCCAGGTACTGGGGAAAGATCAGTTACAAAACAAACAGAATCTCTGCTCCATGGAGCTTATAATCTAGTGAGAAAAGATAGATAATAACTGAAAATAAGCAAATCATTCGTATGTATTGGGAGGTACTAAGTGCTATGTGAAAACAAGGAGGAGGGCTGGGGAGTTGCCAGAGGTCAGAGAGGTCAGAGAAGACATCATTGAAAAGCAAGGACCCAAAGAAAGGGAAAAGAGAGCCACAGGATGTCTCAGGGGAAGCACGTCCAGCAGCATAAACTGCAAAAGCTGAGGAGATTGGAAGACAGCAGGAAACCAGTGTCCGAGGGGAATGAGGAGCGGCAGAGCAGCAGGAATTGGACAGAGAGGCTACGCAGGATGAGAGACGGAAGTGGAAATTGACGCCCTGGAGCCACAGACCAACGTGATCTGATATGATGTTCTGACAGCTACGAGTACCTGGAAAGGCAAACAATAACAGAACAGCAAAGTGATAGAAACAAGTAAAAATCATAACTGTGACGCTTTCATACTTTCTGTAGTACCTGAAGCACGTTTAAGGCCCATCGTCTTACTTGATCCTGGTAACGTGTTCTGTGACAGCACATTGCATGCTTGTCTCTTAGCTGGGAACACTGAGCCATAAAGAAGTCAAGGTTCACTCCCAACACACACCAATCTCATGTTAAAGGGGGGAAAAACCAGTTCTGGATCCAAGGACTGTGCCTCCAAATCGAGAGCTCTTTTCACAATACCACAGCTTGCCAATTCCTGAGACAGAAGAAAATCTTAAATGCTAAGTGTTTGGGGACACAAGGGTGGTGGGTGTGTTCAGTTTACCCCAGCAAAAGGGGGGAACTTCTCGTTGAGTTTCTTCCCTGTCCGATTCCCTTTCCTTCCTTTCCTCCCTTCCTTCTTTCTAACTTTTTATTGAAGTATAACACATATCCAGAAAAGTACTCAAGCCCTAAACACAGTTTTTAAAGGAAATTTTGAAGTTTCCAAACTGACCACCAATTTGAAGGGCTTTGAGAGCACATGCCAGAATGAGGGCAATCAATTCTTGGAAAGACATTCTTCTGGGTACACATGAAACCCCTCATTAATTTGGTGCCTGGGCTTCCAGACCTAGAGATCACACGGTTTTGCACACCACAAAAATGACTGCATAGAGACATTTTTTTGCAGTTCAACAACAAGTTTAACCCAATCCTTGCTGTCCCTGCTAGGACTTGGTAACCAACTGGTGATAGCATTTGGGTTGCATTTCAAGGCACACTCTCAAGAATTAAGTTTTCTGGCAAGTGACTTTGTAACAATATACAGCTGTGGTTTTTTGAATAGGGACTTTGCTTTTCATGGCCACTGTGTATAGAGAGGCAGAGCAAACATTTGTGGAAACAAGGAATATGAAAATGCTTTACATGTTTGAAAAACTGCAATCAATAAATCCTAAAATTTAAAAAAAAAACTGAAATAAATTCACATAATGAATTTAGACAACTCTATATCAAACTTGAAGTGTAATAACCTGGAGCAGAGAATTATCCCAAGTGATTTCTGAAGGCACTGTTCTGAGCATACACATCAAGGGGGATACATTTCAAGATAAGGAGAAAGGCAAATAAATCTTCCTCACTCACTAGGTTCATTGTCAGTAGTAACAATGCTCTTGTCATTTTGAAATTATCTTGTGTAGAATAAAGAAAATTTAAAAAATATTATTAAAAATCAATAGTTTTATAGTAAGGGAAAGGATACACATAAAATCGAAACATAACCAAGTAATATTAAATCTAAATGAGAAATAATATGAACTAATTTTTTTTCTGGCTCTATCCACCAAAAGAAGATAGAAATAATGATAGACAAGTAGCACTGGGCACATCTGGTGCTCCAGTTAAAAGCATTCTCCACTCAAAGGAACCAAGGCTCCTCTAGTAGAGAAATGGATAGTTTTCAGGTCTAGGACAAATTGAATCTCATTCATCTTATTGGACCAGAAAACACGAATGTGATCAAGTATCAATGGGAATATGTCAAAATACATAAGAGCAGGACTCCTAGTAGCCAAATCTGGGGAAAACAGAGCAACCAACAACAACAAAAAAATGCTGACTATAAGTGATTATAATTGCTTGAATAAATAATATTCATAGGTTCACTGACATTTAAAAGATGAAATAAAAAGATAAAGAAAAGTCATCTGCAGTCTTTGAAGGTGACTATGATATTGACTCACTCCAAGGACTTGTCCTTAAAAGAAAATAATTATGCATCTTGCCTTACCTTTTGGTAAAGAAGTAGTTTGTGATTTCATTCATGGTCAATGAATGAAAGCTCTTCTTTATACGACAATTCCAACTAATAAATGTAGAAGGGAAGTATTAGATTTTTGTAAGGTCACAAATATTAATAAGATCATTGACTCTGATAAGAATCATTGATGGATGCTAACGTTATTAAGCAAAGGTTATCCAAGAACAAGATTCTCCCAGTCTACCAAAACACATTCTTACAGAGTTCTTGCTAATTTACAATGGAAAAATATATTTTTATAATGCAAAGATCTGATGCTCATCATTTTAACCATGTGATAAAATTTAACATCACAAATAGACAACTTTTTAAAGATTGTTAGCCTCCTGATAGGATGCGATTTTAAGCACACAAAAATCACCTATGAACCTATGAAGTATTTTTGCCAAAACTTTAACCTACATTTAACCAAGTTTTTAGATTTAACTTCAAACTTATGGACATACGAAGCATAAAGAAACAAGTTAAACAATATCTTAAGAAAGCAATCATACTAATCCAGAATGGAAGATATTCTACAATGAAACAAGTCTCTTCCAAACAACCAATAGGTATGAAAAAATGCTCAACATCACTAATCATCAGGGACATACAAATCAAAACCACATGAGATATTATCTTAGCCCAGTAAGAATGGCTATTATCAAAAAGACGAAAGATAATAAGTGCTGGTGAAGATATAGAGAAAAGGGCACACTTTCATGCAGGAATGTAAATTAGTACAGCATTATGGAAATCAGTAAAGAGTTCCCCAAAATATTAAAAATAGAACTACTGTGTGATCCATCAGTCCCACTACTGGGTATGCATCCAAAGGAAATTAAATCAGTGTATAGAAGAAATACCTTCATTTCCATGTTTATCACAGCACTATTCACAGTAGCCAAGAGATGGAAGCAATCTAAGTGTCCATTGACAGATGAAGGGTTTAAAAAAATGTGATATACATACACAATAGAAAACTATTCAACCATAAAAAAGAATGAAATTTTGTTATTTGCAACAACATGAATGGAACTAAAGAACATTATGTTAAATGAAATTAGACACAGAAAGACAAGTTCCACCTGGTCACTCCTATGGGGGAAAAAAAAACTCATCTCATAGAAGTTGAGAGTAGAATGATGGTTACCAGATGTGCGGAAGAGTGGAGGAAAGGGAGGAGTGGAAGGTTGATCAATGGGTAGTCAATTATAGTGATCTAGCACAAAGACATTCTCCTGTTTTATTGCATGGTAGGACGACTATAGATTATGATAATGCACTATTTATTTCAAATCAGGAAGAGAAGATTTTTAATACTTTTACCTATAAGTAATGAGAAATGTTTGAGGATATATGCTTAACCTTATTTAAACATTGTACAATGTATACATGTATTGAAAGATCAATCACATAGACCTCATAAATGTGTACAATTTTTATGGTTGGTGAATCAGTCAAAAATAAATTTAATTTAAAATTAAATAAATAAATAAAGTGTTTCAAAAAGTTGATTTGTTTCAATGGTGCTTTTAAATGTCACTTAAGATGTGCACACATTGTGTCGGTACTACCAAATATAAGTAAAGCTAAGAGGTTACAGAGAAAAGGATATTATGCATGAGTGTCTGATGATAATTATCAAAAGAGATTCTGCTAAAATTATAAGTTTGTCCTAAGTTAAAATCTGATCTAACAGACCTACCTTGAAGGAAAATCCAGATCTTGAGATGTGTACAGGTAAATTAAAATTATAAATGCTTCCTTGGCTAGCCTCATCCAGCTATTACCACAATTGGGAACTTCAGCTGCTGTTCTTCATCTCTTAGTAAAATTTCTATCTTCCAGATTACAGCAGTTCCATGGTTAAGAAATGACAACAATGCAAGAATGCTCACCTCTTGCCATAACAAAGACCCGTCTCTTCTCTGTCCCCATTAGATCAGACAGGCAGAGACTTTTAAGTCCCCGTCTAGGTAGAAAGTTACTGCCCCTTGCCAGCTCAGAGCTGCCATCTAAGACAGATCTTCCCCCTTGTTGACCCTTAAGAATAAGGGCACAAATCTGGGGTGGGGAGAATAAGATAGGAATTTGGGAATACAGAGAAAGAGACTGAGTCCATGAGCCACTGGTACACAGGAAATGCCTGTGAACCTGTGAAATGCAAAACAAGCATTAAAGAGCAACTCAGCTCATGTCCTCAGCTTGCACCCTTGTTCCCTTCCCTTGACCTATGCCTTCTTTGGCAAAAAGTAACATGAAGGCAATGTACAAGCTCTAGAAAAACTGATGTTAAATTGTCTGACTGTTCTGGCTCTGTCTGTAATCCAATCCCTAGCTGCTGTCCCTTTATAACATTAGCACCCACACCAAGGGTTTGTCTCTCACTGCAAAGATGGTCCCATTCTCCCTTGACTGTGAATTCCTTAGTTTACTCCAAAAGCTCCTCATTGTTAAGATGGTCCCAGCATTGTCCTGGAATATGTTTTTCTTACTGTACCCCCCAAAATTTCTCTTCCCTAAGATAGCCCACATTTTCCCCTGAATGTATATTTGCTTCCCTAAATAAATCTGTGTCTCTTAAAAGGGGGTGGGGGAAAGGACTATTCTAGAGTTAAATAGGATAAACATATTTAACCAAATATGTGTAAAACTTTATTGAATTTTGATTTTTTTTAAATGAGCTACAGAAATGTTTTTAGTAATTAGAGAAATTCGAATTGGGTGAAATCATTTGATGATTTACATTCCAAGGTATGATAATGATATCTTTATGTAAGAGGGTGTCTTTATTTTTAGAGGAATGCTGAAGTATTTATGGGTGATATATGATGATGTAGATAACTTACTTTCAAAATGCAACATAAAATAAGCAAGTGTGGCAAAATGTCCTATCTGAATCTAAGTGGTAGATATAGAAGTACATAATATATTATTCATTCAACTTTTCCACTATGTTTGAACATGGTTATAATTAAAAGATGGAAAAAAGTATGTAGACCAAACTATACATTTTTAAGAATAAATGCCTATGGAAGAAGAGATATGGGAGTTGGGAATGAGACTATTTGGGGAAAACACAGAGCGAAGCAGCAGGGGCACTGTGCCCAGACACAATGGTGTGCAATGAGCCAAAGATTATAACTGAGTCAATCCTCCACTCCTGAAAAGAGGGAGGGGAGAGATTCTTCCAGTCAGCCTCAGGAGCCCCCTTCCTGATTGCCGGGAGGTCAGGGCTTGGGAGGGTAAGCAATTGAACCCAACAGATCCAGGAGCCTGCAGCAGCAGGCTGATTACCTAGAGCTCTCATTCTGCAAGGCAAGTCTGGATGCTTTCAAATTCATTTAGTAGGGAGAGTTATCTCCCTTATGTAATGAAGGCCTTATGTTATTTGATTTACAGCTTCTCTCAGGACAAGGGATTTGCTCAATAATCCCTTGGATTGTAGCTAAACCCCCAAGGACACATTCATCCACTTAGGTACAGTCAAGGTCTCAACTCAAACATCTCCATCTCCCGCTGGGAATGTAACTATAATTCTGCTCATTTGCGTAAGGTATCTTATCAACTTCCAAACATTGTGGAAAAATTCTTCTGTGTGGCCTCCCTGTGAGTGAGGGAAGGAGGTGGTGAAGATCTTGCAGGCCTTGTCCATGATAGGGAAAGCACACAGCTGCAGTGTCCTTGGAGAAAGAGCCAGAGTGCCCCCCATGAGCCTTGAAGACACACAGTCCAAGGGAATGTCATCTCCCAGGAGACCTGCACAGCGACCCCCAGAGGGACATGTGAAGAACTGCAATCCAGTAAGCTTCATGAAGGCTGGAAACACATCTCCCTGCCCCGCAATGCCTAACCCAGTTCTAAGAACAATCTAAGCACCCAGTGCATCTTTGTCAATTGAGTAAACAGATAAATGAATGATTATCAAAAGAATGTACACATGATTCAGACTGGAAAGGAAAAGCAATTGGGTAACAAAACAATGATTTTTTTTTCCCCTTAAACCAAATGACCAAATTATTTGATTCCAAACAAGAAAAATAAAATGCTGTGGCAGATAGCTGTATCTACCCATTTGTTTGAGTGGATTAAAACAATTTTTAAGTAAACATAATAAGTAGAAGGAATGTTGCCTATATTAGTGAGATACCAAAAAATGTCTAGAGACAAATTGTTCCTTTGTGCTAAGAACCAAAGTGTCACATTACAAACATCCAAGGCTGAGGACTTTGAAAATGCTCTTAGACCACTCTCTGGTATTTCCAGGCTGAAAGTAGCAAACCTCAGTCCTGGTTTTGACAACCACAAGGGTTTTCATTTCATCCCCAGAAGTATCCCCAAATTCTTCCCTAACTTCTCCAAACAAATTACTTTAATTCACTGCATTATGCTGTGAAATCAAAGAAGCCATGATACTTCTCAAAAGAGGTCAAAATTCTCCTTTTGCCTAGACAGACAATTGTTTCTGAAGATCTCGTATTTCCTAAATCTAGAAATACACAAAGAAAGTTAAGAAAAAAAATCTGCAAGGTTTATTATCCCCTTCCTGGATTCTTTCTCCAAGAAAGATTCTCCCTTTTTCAAAGCCCAAGAGGTAAGTCTTGCTAGATGAGGAAAGCCAGACTTTTGGGGGCTGGCACAGAGCAAACATTTTTGCTTTGCTTGAATTATTTTGAATAATCAAAAACATCCTCTGATGGACAGCACTGCAAGGCACCAGGCAATAAACTCAGAAAAATTCAAGTGTTGACCTGAACTTCAAAATGGACCCAGGTAGTTGATCAGGAGAGAACAGAGGAGCTGGGGTTGTGGCACAGTGGTAGAGCACTTGCCTAGCACATGTGAGGCACTGGGTTTGATCCTCAGCCCCACAATAAATGAATAGATAAATAAAGTTATAAAACAATTGATGAAAATATTTTTTAAGAGAGAAGGGAGTTGTTAGTTTGTAAATGTGGGAAATGAAATAAAGATCCTAAGTCCATTCCTTCCCACCTTTACCTACTTCCACCTCTCTATGCTATCAAGATCCATCTGCTGAGCTTGTATCTTCCTGGGGACTTTCCTTCAGGATTCTTTACAGAATCCTATGGGCTTGAGTCTGACTGTGCTAAATAGAAGCTCCAGTTCCTCTCTAAGCTTACTGTGAACAGAACGCCCATTTGCGGCCTCCCATTATGATTGTGTTCATCTAGTTCAAACTGATCCAACCCCCAGGGCTGGGATGATATCCAACTCTGAGTTAGGAACAATACTGGAAAGCATCTGCTCTTTCTTTTGTCAATGTTGAACTTTCATGGACGTTTGTCCAATGTCATGGTCTTGAGCATGAGCCTAGAAGAGAGCTCGCTTTGTGATTTTCCTCTTTTTTTGGACATGCATTTTTTTTTCTTGCTCTAAACATTATGCCTTTCTTTATACTCCTCCAGATGAAAGCCAACAAAGCTCCAGTAAGTATCTGCAAGTCATCTGAGAGTTAAAGAAGCCAAAATCCATTTTGATTCACATCTCAGTTTCTCAGTATTTTAAATCCTAAGTCCCAAGCTCAAGATTTTTCATAAGCAAAAAAAACCTCATTGTTATTGCTTGGGCAAAAACTGCTCGGACATAAGGAAGTAGTCCTTATGTTGAAGAGTAAATCATACAGAATCCTCAGTCTTACCCCTACAGATGCCAATACAACAGGTATGTAGTGAGACTAAAAATTGTCACTTAACAGGCACTTCAGGTCATTCTAGACAGATGGACAGGAGTTGTGGCTTTAAGAAACAAGAAAGCCAGAATATTAAGAGCTGAAGACAGCCAGCGTGAGGAAACATCCTGGGGATCTTGATGATAAGTATCCACCTGGGGGAAGCCCTTGGTGGAGGAGAGAACTTCAGAAAATGGAGGTGTCCTCCTTTGGGTTGCCATTTACCTCCTAATATCCCTCTGCAAGGAAGAGAAAAGAAGCAGCAATCATGTCGAGCCAGCTGTGACCCCGTTTCCCAGACTCCGCCTTCTTTCATTCACCACATTTAGGGCTAAGGGAAACCTACAGCCTGTCTCATCCCCACTTGCCAGAACTAGCAATCAAAATGGAATGGAGACAACTTCATGGGGTTGGGTGACATCCTCGCCAGAGCCGTCTGTCGGTTTCTGATCTTATGTGTTAGTTAGGATAACCTTTTTCTACTTGGCATCCCTCAAAATAATCTTTAAGACAACTCACTCATTTCCAAGTTGATATCTAACATCTTACATTGTAGGTCTAAAGAGTTGCAAAGGATATATTTTCTGGCATGTTAAATATTTTGGTATTCTTAAACTGTTCCATGACTCTTTTAATTGTAAAAAAAATGGGATATAAAAAGTTATTATTTGATGCTTATGTATAATATAGAGAGACATTCATATATATGCTATAGAGATACACATAGAATATGTATATATAATGCATATACATACAGATGAATATATGTATATAATCTGAGATTTAATAGGCTTTTAAATTTAATTTTTTAAAAAAATTTTTCCTATGACTAAAAGGGCCCAAAAGTTTAGATACATCTCCAGAATTACTATAATTTTGGTAAAATCAACATAATTTATTATGTTATTAAACATTAAAAGTGAATTTTATTAGAAATGCATCTCTGAATAGGTAGGACTTAGGCTAGCTATTTATATGGATAAATAATTCTTAATGTCAAAATGAGTCAGAGTTCAGAATCTATTATACTAATATTTTCTATTTTTATATACAAAATTTAAAGAAACCTATCTACATGAACAATTATATGGAAATGAAAGGGATTTTATTATAGCAATGTTAATCAGTTCTTTGAACACTTTCTGAGTTAATTTTGTTGGTTTCTCAATAGACAATGTGATTATATTCTTGAATTTTTTTAAAAAACGAAATATTAGAAATCCTGAGTTGCACAAGTTTGTTGGACAATGACAGAGTCATTTAATTTCTCTTTCTAACACCTTTCCCCTCTTTGAAAGTCTCCAATTTGGTTGAGTTGAGCCCAACCTGAATATATGTCCTTGTCAAAGTGAGGCCTCCCAAGGGCTTTGACTAGAGTTAGTCATACAAGAGTTCATTTTACTTTTGTTTGATGTGGAATAACCCATTACCTCCTTTTATACCCTACTGTATTAAATAATCAATAATTAACTGTGCAAGTAAATTTGAGGGTACCAATTGATTACCTCCTAAATGTTTTATGGCTGGGGGTGGAACTATGGAACAGAATTCACAAGAATACTAAGTGTTATGGTTTAGATTTGAAGTTTCCCTAAAAGTGCATATATGAAACAATGCAAGAGTTTTCAGAAGTGAAATGATTACATCATGAGAGGTATAACTTAATCTGTGGATTAATCCACTGATATGGGTTAACTAGGTGGCAACTACAGGCAGGTAGTATGTGGCCGGAGGACATAGGCCTCTGGGCGTGTGCCTTCGGGGTTTACATCTCGTCCTTGTGAATGTTGTCCTCGGTGAGTGTTGTTCTTGGTGAGTATTCTCCTTGGTGAGTGGAGCTCTCTGTTTTCTAGTTGCCATGTCCTGCACTGCTTTCCCCCACCATGTCCTTCTGCCAAGATGCTCTGCATCCCCTTGGGCCCAGAGCTGTGGAGTCAGCCAGCCATGGACTGAACCTCTGAAACCATGGGCCAAAATGAACCTTTCCTCCTCTCAGTTGTTCTTGTCAGATATTTGGTCACAGTGACAAAAAGCTTACTAAAACAGAGTATATTATGCAGAGATTGCAAAAGAAATCACTAACCAGACACATAAAGCTATAACTGCCTTTGAGTTTTGAAGTCTACAGGTAAATTCTAAAATGAGTTGAATGTGTGAGACAATATTTGAAGAGAAATCAAGGTAGAGTTTGTTATTGGTCTTTCCTGGTAAAAGAAAAGTGCATTAGTCAGTGTTCTCTAAAGGAATAGAACCAACAGAATGTGTACATAACTGGAAGAGGGAATTTATTGGATCGACTTATGCAACAGGGGCTGAATAATCCCACAATGGCTGTCTGCAGGCTGGAGAGTGGGGAAACCAGTAGCTGGTCAATCCAAGAAGCTGGAAGTCTCAGAGCGAGAGGAATCCATGGTACAGCCCCACACTGAGGTTAAAACCTGGAAACTTCCTGGAGAGTTTCTAGTGGGAGTTGACATTCAAAGGTTGAAAAAATCTAGAGTCTGATGTCCTCAAGGGATGGAAGCATCAAAGAAAAAATAAAAGATCTGCCAAAAGAGAAGCAAACATGCACAGGCAAGAGAGCACTGCTCTTTTCCACCCAGGCCCGCAATCTACCTCCCACCATCATTTCTAACCCCCTTCCACCTCCCTTAGAAATGATGGTGAGAGGTGATAGACAGCATTATCCAAATTATGTGTATGAAGATACAAATTGGTGTGAATATACTGTATATTTTAGTTATGAAGGGAGTTAGGAACCCATCCAGGGTCCAATAGGTTAGGGGCCTCCAGAGATGATTTCCCTGGACATGCTATCTAAAATAGCACCACTCAGCATCAACAGGTTCATCCTGCTTTATTTTAGAAGGTCTTCTCTCTACCTGACATTGTATTATCTGTTTGCTCATTGATTGTCTGTCATCCCCATCAGGAAGTTAACTCCAGAAGGGCAGAGACGCTTGTGGTTTTGCTTTGTTATATTTTTACCGTTGAACCCCAGCAGCTGCATCAATGTCTGACACAAAAAATATTTTTGAACAGGTGGATGAACGAATAGTATCGTTTTTACCATTGGTTCCCCAGTTTCCTCTGCAGAACAGTGAAGGACTTGAACTTCCTCGACTCCAACATCATTTTCAACTTTAAAATGTTGTTCTTATCATCATAAACCTCACGATGACTTACATAGTGTAGCCTACTTACACAGTTTAGCTTCTCTGTCCTCTTAGAGAATGCAAAAAAAAAAAAATCCCATTGTACGGACAGAAGTAGAGTCGAAGATAAATAATCTGATGCTCAGTGGTCAAAAGAAAAACTGGAACCTCCACATGAAAAGAAAGAGCAAGAGAACTGAAGCTGAAACATGCCCAGAGGAAAGTGGTAGTAGATCAACATTCTAATCAGTAAAGAAAAAGGAAACACAGTTGTCCCTTGGCATCCTCAGGGGATCAGTGCCAGATCCCCATAAAATCCATGCCCATATATGAAATGGCATAGTATTTTTATATAACTTGCACACAAATTACTATATATTTTGAGTCATCTCTCATTACTTATAACACCCAGTACAATATGAATGCTAGGTAAATAGTTGTCTTACTTTGAGGGGATAATGACAAGAATAAAATGTCAGTACATGTTCAACACAGGCACCATTATTTTTCCAAATATTTTTGATCCATGGTTGGTTGGTGGCCCAGATGCAAAACCCACAGGTACAGAGGGCCAACTGTACTTCTCTCGCAGTCAGCCTGTAGGGAGTGCATCAAGTGAGACAGAGATGAGTTGCCGAGCTCCATTCTAGATGTTCCAAGCACGGAGACTACAGAGATGGTCAGACTGCTAGATGCTCTGCGGGCCTAGGCAGAGAACCACCCACCAAATGAACAAAGGTGGGCCTTTACCAGCAGAGGCTCAGTATTGTGGGTCAAGGTCGACATGTTCTAGCTTAGTCTCTGATCTACACTGTCTAATAAGGTAGTGGACATGGGTAGCTATGCAATTAAATTAGTTAAAATTATAGGGCAGGGGGGTAGGAGGGAAAGGGAGAGGGCAGGAGGTTAGAAATGACGGTGGGATGTGATGGACATTATTATCCAAAGTACATGTATGAAGACACAAATTGGTGTGAATGTACTTTATATACAACCAGAGATATGAACAATCATGCTGTATATGTGTAATATGAATTGTTATGCATTCTGCTGTCATTTATTTAAAAAATCAATAAAAAATGAAATTAAAACACCCATTGGGCAATACAGATTATATAACACTGTGCATAAATTCTTTGGGGCAGGTCTGACTAGATACAGCCAACCTCCCAGCTTCCCAGTGTCCGGCCTATATCCCAGATGCTTTTAGCTAGGATTCTTCCACTTTTTTTTTTTTCTTGATGTAATGGTTCCTAGTTTGTAAGCACAAGATATTTAAAAAACAACAACAAAAACAGAGTCCTCAATAGCAGCCCAGGACTCGCTATATCTTTCAACTGTTCTTGAGATGGCTGCTCAACACTCACATTCCATCTCAGAGTCACTTCTTTGGATTGGCCAGGGAGTCCAGGGGACACTTGTGCCCTGGTGGCGCTGGCCTGCTCTGTGGCAGCTCTTCCCACTGCTCATGGGCGCCCATACACATTTCTTCACCACGTCCTGCTGAGCAATACAAATCACCTTCTGTCTTTAGGGGGTGGAGGGAAATCTGGCTTTCTGGAGCTGCTCCAGTTCACTTTCTTGCTTGGAATTCACTACTTCTTTTGATGTTTATCAATACATCACTACTCGGTGCTTGTGCCAAGATCACGTCTGAGTCGGGGTGATATATCCTCTCCCCGTCACTTCTTCCAAGGAACTTCCCACCCCTTTTAGGGGTCTGAAGGACGCGTGAGCAGCATAAGGTGGCAAGAAGCCAGGAAACAGGGGCTCTGCTCCCCTCTGGACATCTTACTCACAGCACAGGGCGGCCTTTGAGAAGCCGTGTGTGTCGGGGAACGATTCCAAGAAGGTGTGTGACTTTGGCATTCTGACAGCGGCCAGCAAAGTAAGTTAGGAAAGCCTGGAATGGATGGTGATGGCCAACTCTCGACAAGGCGATGAAGTTGAGAAGTTTGTCTTTGGCCACCCTCCAAACTCCCCTGAGAATCTTTCTTCCCCATTTGTCCCCTTGGTGGCTTCTCACCCCTCAGAGAAGTTCCTTTTGGTTTCTTTTTCTCCCATGGAAACTCAGTTTCATTCTCATTAAGCTCTGCTAGTGAAGACCGGCCAGTTAATGAGAAAAGCTAATTTACTGAAAAAGCAGGAGTCCTTCAACACAGTCCAAAGATGGACTTCAGAGGCATGAGACCTCAAGGTGTGATCACTGTGCACACCCATCTTCGAGGAGAAAGGTTCTTTTAAAAATCTTTTATTTTTAATTGTCGATGGACACAATACTTTTTTAAATTTATTTATTTTTAGGAGGTGCCAAGGATCAAACCCAGTGCCTCACACAGACTAGGCAAGGGCTCTACCACTCAGCTACAACCCCAGCCCAGGAGAAAGATCCTTGATTCCATCAGATTCTAAAACATGTCCATGACCCCACAAAAGGTTAAAGCCACTGCTGGAAAATATTAAGAGCTAATACCAGCAGGGGGTTCCTTGTTAGAGAAGGTTTTCATTTTAACCATAGTGTGATGGAGAATCTGCCACTTTTGCCACAGGAAATAATAATGAGTTTTTCCATCCATAGGCAAGAGAAGCAGGAAAGACTGTGGAGCAAAAAACAGGACCTAGCATTGCCTTTGAGGTCACATCTCACCCCCTCCACTCAGGAGAAAGTGGGTTTCTTTGAACACAAAATCTTTCACTTACATATAATGGAGACTTTCATTAGAAATTTCTAAAAAACTAATAATAAGAATAATAACACTTAGGATACCATTCATTTTCTTTATTACCAATAACGTCTTTGATGAAGCAGCAATAGGTTATGGGAGAGGAATCAGGGTTTTAGCCTCAGCTCTATCACTAGCTTGCTGAGCAAACTTTTGAGATATGGCTTGGCTTCTCTGGGCCTCAGTTTCATCATCTGAAAAACAAAAAAATTAGTCAGTCTTCTCTGGTCCTGTGATTGTAAGTAAGCTGACAGAAGTCTACTTGAAATAAAATTTCCATACTGCCTTTATTGGGATTGAGAGCTTGTTTTCATATTTGGGAAGGAAAAATATTCAACCAAACACTAAGTTGTTTTCTTCCTTTTTAATATGTTAGCATCTTGTCTGAAGTAGCAAAACCTGCTCTTGAAAGCTTCAAAACAGTTTGTGGTGGATTGCAATTCTTGTCTCAGAAAGATTAATTGGAAGCGAAATCTAAGGAAGAAAATTCAAAGCCCATTTCTACGCTTCCTGCCTTTTAGATCTTCTAACATGTAAATCGACCGTTACAAAGAGGATTAGTTATTAGAATGGTCTGCGTGGAGACCAACATTCAGCTCCCAGTTTATTCCTTGCCAGAGAGTCTCTGCTGCCCAGCATGTTAATGTCCTTCTTTTCAACTTGCAGGAAGACAACCGCATACCAACTCCAAGGCCTGTGTTTCCCAACTTTAATTTAACCACGGCCTTGACATCCACACTAGGGAACTACAATGACTTGTCAAGATTTAAGAAAGTTGCTTCTCACCTCTGGACTGTTTGTCCTTTCCCATATTCATTTCACCCTATTCCTCATCTGCTTCATTTTTTTTTTTATTCTTATGTACTAGATGGTGTTTTGTTTTGTTTCCTTGCAAAATTTCCTTCCAGATGGCATTTGCCTGATGGCTTCATTCTCCCCCACCATATCTGATCTCCTCCATTTCCTTTTTACTTCTTCTGATTCAAAGACACCTCCTTACCCAGCAATCACAGCCATCTACTGCTGAGAACCAACAGACATGAAAGACCTAGGACTGATTAACCAACATGGCTTTATCACAAAACTTGTGATATGATTCACCTTCATTCAAACTAATTTGCTTTTATATTACATATAATTCCATCTAGGAAAAAATGCCACTGTCCAATGTTTAAGTGGGTAGAGAAGGGGAAGGGGCAGGCAAATTCAGAAGAAGCAAAGAATCTAAGGTCTAGACTCCCATGCAAGAAAAATGCCAGCAGTCAGATAGTAAGATAGGAAATTGAAGGCAGAGGGGGAAAAAAAGATAATCAAGGAATCAAAGACAACTAGGGTATTAATGGTGAGAACCATGTTCCCTAGCAATATCCAGCATATCTAGATGGAAGTAGAATAGATCCTCGAATTAGCCTAAGACAAAGGTAATAATGTTGATTGGGAGGAGCTATTTCACCTAAGCTTTCACAAATCACGCTTCTTTTTTAAATTTAGTGATAGCTGAGACATGCCTGCTTAGGAGAAGGGCCATGATTGCCAGCCTCCCTTGCAGTTGGGCATGGCCAATGATGTGAATGGAGTCGGCATGGACAGCACCTAGGCCATGCCCTTCTTTAAGGGAAGGATCATGTTCTCCACTTGCCTCATCTGCTGGCAGGATTACAGAAGTGGTGGCTCGAACAAGGACAACCAGTCACATCAAGGATGACAGAGATGTCCATGACTGAGTGTCTCTGGCACTGACACAGTGGAGCCCCCATGTCACCTTAGACTGCTTATGATTTGTCTGTTTCCAGAGAAGAATATTAACTTGTTTTGTTTAAGTTACTGATATTTGGGGTTTTAGCAACAAAACCTACACCCTATTTAATCAACTAATGAAATTTTATTGCTTTAGAGTAAGGACATGATTTGGGGATCCCAAAGATTATGCAACAAATTCCACGTTCCCTCTCTCTTTTGGCAGTGGCTCCTTGGTGGAATTAAAAAAAAAAAAAAGTGGGATTGGAATCAAATCTTGGCTCTACTAGTCACTAATTTTTCTTCATCCATAAAATATATGAGAGTTGATATTCAGTAATGCTTCTGCACCATGGTTGTTTATATGAGTTGTTCTATCTAACACCCACAACAATGCTATGCAGTAGGTATTATTATTATTATTCCATTTTATAGATAGAGGTAAGAATTTTTTCCCAGTGAGAGGTAAAGCTTAGATTTGGACCAAGAGAGTTTGACCTGAGAGTCCACATTTCTTAGCCATTTTCCTTTGTACCTAACTTTCTGCACGGATGGGAGATCATGGTTAAATACAACACCCCTCAACACAGTCATCCCATTACAAGCTGGGGGGGATGACTGGGTGATGCTGGCTATGTTCTGATCATCTGTCTCTCTGAGCTAAGGCATTGCACTGCCTGTTGATCATCTTTTTTCCATCGAAATAGTCTTACTTAGGCAGAGGAAGAAGGGAGTCAAAAGTCTGCTTCGTTAATCAGGGAAGTTTTCTTCCTGTTATAAGTTGATTTTTTTAGTCAAACCCCCACAATACTAGGTCTCTCCAAGGCCACAATTCATACTGATAATTCTGAGCCTCTAAGAAAAGTTTACCTTCTCTATAGAATGCTTCAAAAAGCAGGAAAGATGTCTCGATGGTAAACCCACATACTGAGCGGGGCTCCCCTACAGAAGAAGAGTGAGAATGACATACTCCGGTGCTCGGTCCTTCCCCGCCTCTTGTGGGAGGGAGAAAGAAGAAATAATTACTGCTTGGTGCCAAAAAGCAGGCTCTGAAGCGCGAGGACTGTCACTTCTCCCAAACAGGAAAAATATAAGAAATGTATGTGGGTGGAGGAGATAAAGGAAAAGGAAGAAGGAACGTAAGTAATCTGTAACAATTTTCTCCTAAAATGGATAAAGGGGGAAATTGGGATGCTCATATATGAGGCCTTGAGTTCAATCCTTGTTACTGAAAAATAAAAATAAAAACAAAAGGTAGTTTCTGTTTTTCTAGGAAGTTGCTCCATAAATGATTGTCACACTCCCAACCCTCACTGTTTCATGGAGTGAATGGGCTAAAGGCAAGTGAGGTAGTGGAGAAGCCCCCTAAACAGTCCCCAGGGCACCAGGACTGTGACCCTTCTCTCTCTGCCTACACAGGTACAATCTCTCATAGTGCTAGAAAATGCACCACCCCCATTTCACAGATGAGGAACTTAAACCTTGAAATAATGACTTGTCCAAGAGCATATCACTAATGAGTGGGGGACCTGGGCTTTTAAACTCAATATTCCCAGTTACCAAACTAAGATTCATTTGATATGTAGTGACAATATTCTCCTCAGATTATGTCTTCTATTAGTAAGTTATTATTCAAGTATTTTTCTTTCTTTTATTTTTTTTATTCAACATTTGTTCAGCATCAATTGTGTCCAATGGCTAAGATATAAAGACATGGTTTCTCCTGTCATTAGATTTATAGACTGATGGAGAAGGCAAAGATGAACTACCTATGGGTAATAAAGGGTTGAAGTGTTATAAGTACTGTGATGAGAGTGCTTGCTGAGTACAGGAGTAACCAAAGAAATGGACAATTATTGATAATCACTTGCTGTGTGTTAGAGAGATTTGCCAACGGTAGTAGAGAATGGAGACAAAAGAAATGGTAATTGTTATGATTTGGATCTGGAATATTCCCCAAAGACTCATGTGCTGGACATTGGGTCTCCAATGCAGCAAAGTTCAGACATGGGGCTTTAAAGAAATGATTGGATCATGAGGGCTCTAACAATATTAGTGGATTGATCTATTTGATGGACTTATTGGGAGCTGGTGGAAAGTGTAAGAGGTGGGGACTATTTGAGGGAATTAAGTCCTTGGAGCCAAATAGCTTTCCTTGGCCATGCCCTTGCACCATGATGCTCCTGCCTTACAGCCAACTCACCATGGACTGAGATCTCTGAAACCTTGAGAAACCAAAATAAATCTTTCCTTCTTTAAGTTGTTTTATGTCAGGTATTTCAGTCACAGCAACAAGACTCTAATATAACAATCCAGATTCCCAGTTCAATTTCAGATATGCAAAAGATGCTTTCTAATTTAAGAGTGTCTCATGAAATGTTTGAGAGACACTAAAATGTTATTCATAGTTTACCTGAAATTCAAATTTAACTGGGAGTGCTGTATTTTATCTGGAAATTCTAGGTGAGGGAGGACAACGAAGGAGTACTAGAATATGTTTCATAGAGAAAGGAAGTCGGGAGATGGGTAGTTTTTCTCCACATTTGGGGCATTAGGTGCAGGGGGAGCAAAAGTGGGAAGTACTGAATCTTTAACTTTCCTCGAATCATGACCATGAAAAACTATGAACTTTCCAAAGACCAACAGGATTGGTTTTATAGGGATATGTTAGGTCACCTCAAAATCATTTCTTTTTTCTTTTTTAATAAATAAGTGGGAAATGCATTAGTACATGTATTTTGTCACTTTGCAAATACAAGTTCTCCCATTGAGTTGGGTTAAGATAGAAGTGTGTGGGTGCAAAGCTCATGGTTGCCAACCACTCAAGATATAGCCTACTTCTCTACACTTCTAAGAGGAGTGCTGTGCTTTTAAGAAGCATTTCCTGCCCCCTTCAAAGCAGAGATCAGAATGTAAAGAAAAGGTAGTGTCCTGTCCTGGAGATGCCAACCGGTGCACACTCCATGGCTGGCCAAGTGAACTCCCTTCCATCAATGTCAGCTTCTCATTCATGGCATCGCCAGGCCTTCCTGACCAATCTCTAAGGCTCCCTCCAGCCCTCAAATTATCCACTGTTAAATAGATAATTAAATAAGGAGACAAGCCAAGTCAGCCATCTGATCAACCAGAGAGGAGATAGCTTGGTTCTCCAGCCTTCCTGACAATTCTCCAAGTTCCCGATATTCGTTCAGAAAATGTGCTTTAGCTCTTTGAGCTAGGGTTGACTTCTGCTACTCTCCACCAAGCATCAAACATCAAACACCAAACACCAAGCATCAAACAATTCCAGGTCACTGGGCAGTGATGGTTGGAGGGGAGGTTCTAAGGTCTGTTCCATTTGTGGAACTTGGGGTTAGACAAGCTAAACCAGACTGTAGGACTTTTCAGACCCTTTTACATGGTCATGTCTTTGTGACTTTCTAAGTGAGAATAGAGTATTTGGAGTTTTCCAAACCATTCTTTTTGTTGTTGTTTTGCTAGAATAATTTGAGGGACCTGTAGCCTAGACTTCCTGACTTTAAGATTTTTCACTTTCCTCTTTAAGTGTAATATGTGTGTAAACTCTGACCTAATAGCCAATTTTAGGTGAAGAAACCAAATTTTCCACTTCTCCTTCACCCCCACAAAGTGCTAAGCATAAACTGATTATTACAGTAAGTCAACATTGTACTTTGAACTCATTGTAAGCCAGCCATCCCATAACCACAGAGTGGTTTAATGTGATTAAAGCCACAATGGATCACAGAACACTCTTCATGAGGCCAAGAGAGTTGACCCATGTCACCTTGCCAGAAAGCAATTCTCATGATTACTTTCTGCCTGCCCAAGATTCCTGTGGTTCCCCCTGGTAAAGTGATCCTCCGTTTCCTGACATCGTTGCTCTTACTGCTATTCCCTGTGTTGTATCACGGGACTCCTGGAAGAGCTGGCTGCCTCAGGATGCACTCTTCAGGCTCAGCCAAACGTTGATTATCCACAGGAGGCTCAGCTGCAGATCCATCAGCTGCCTGTGGTATCAATGACGTGATTGCTGCCATTGAGCAAAACATTGCTGCTCAGCCCAGTGTTTTCCTTAACTCAAATTGTTAGTCAAATATGTACTGAACCCAGACTTTGTCAGATCATCTCATACTTTCTGTTCAATCCTTGCCCTATATGATTGTATTTTAACTGTTTATAAACCTCTGGGACGTACAAGTTCCTCCACTATATTGCCTAGAAATTTGGGACACTGGCCTCAAGGAACCACAGATTTCTACTCATCTTAGTGTCCTCTGGGTATGGATCACAGCACTTTTTGGCATTGTGTGCTGAACTACAAAAATAGATGCAACCAAAAAATTCTAGGCTTAATTTTTTTAATTCTTTTTTCCCATATTTTTATTGAAGCATTATAGTTGTATACAACAGTGGAATTTGTTGTTACATAGTCATACAATTTCTTAAATTCTTGTAAGAAAATTTGGGGGAAAAATGCTTATAACAAAAGAAAGTCAATCTCAAGTTAGGGATAGAAGTCTTTCATTTTGAGGGACATTCCTTAATAAAAACAATTCATTTAATGTAAAAACTTGACTAAAAAGAGAGGGAGGTTGCACTTTATTTTTGGTGCATTCATGACCAAGAACCTTTCTAAGGAAGTTTTCATGTATGCTGTTTGTGTATATTATATGCACATTTATGTAGGTGAAAGGGGCATTATAAGATAGGTAATTTTATTAAAATCTTTATTCTATAGAGAAGGAAATTGAGACTCGGGAGTTTTTAAAAATATTGTCCAAGGAATATATTATTTGTAAGAAGCAAAACTGATTTTTAAATATGGGATTGTTTTATTCCAGTGTTTATTATGCACCTAACTACTGTGTTACATTCCTAATAGGATTGCTGAGACACTGATACCATCAGTGGGCATATGGAGTCCCTAAACCCAGTTGCCACTGGCCATGAGCAGTTACATCTATTCAACCCTCTGTGGTTCACCTCCCTTCACAGCCCTGAGCTGCGCAGACTGCTATCATCTTCCAAGTGGGCCATCCCAGTGGAAAATGCCCAGAAGCTTTAAATTAGCTACTTTAGAAATCACTTCTGGATTAAAAGGTAAAAGTCACTATGTGGGTAAAAACACCATGAGTGGTCATATTTGAAAGGTCTTTCTCTATTTTTCAGACAAAGAAGACTAGTCTAAAAGATCAGAATCTTGGGGTGTGAGAGAGGGTGGGGGGAGCTGTCACCCTTGCACTTAGTAGGGTAGGAGGCTAAGTGTCCTTAAGCACTGAGTGAAAGTTGTTGAAGTCAGGGGAAAAAAAAAATTCTCATGGGTGTGATCAGAAGACGCAGTCCATCTAGAACAAAGTTCGGTAACAGACCAGTGGGCCAAATCCAGCTCACAGTCTTTGGTTTTGTTTTTTGGTACAATCCATAAATGTTCCTTATATTTTAAAATTCTGTATTATATCATTTGGATTTGGAATGTCCCCCAAAGGCTCATGTGTTGAAGGCTTGGTTCTCTATGCAGCACTGGTTCAGAAGAAAGACCTTCCGGAAGTCATTGAATCTTGAGGACACTAACCTCCTCCTGAAGTTATTTTTCTTAGGTATTTGTCACAATGAAAACTGACTAACGCATATTGGAGGAGGAAAAAAAAAGGCCATTTGTGGTCCTCAAAGCCTAAAATATTTGCATTTGATCCTTTACAAAATAAGTTTTCTAGTACCCCTGTTCTAGAGCCACATGTGATTCCCACAGGACAGCTATGGGACAATGAATACGAAGCTGGAACATAAATCATTGCAAGTTTGCAATGGCTTCGTTTGCCATTTTATGGCCTTTGGGTAACTCTTTAATACAGACCTACTTTAGCCTTTGGGAACAGTTTTAGTAGTTAGTTTAAATACAAAGAATGGAAAATTGTCTCCTGTTTCCCAGTTATTTACTTATAAATTTTTAATTCTTTTGGTGTCTTGGTTTATGTGAAATTTTTCTAGGCAAATTCTGTAAGAATGAATTAAAAAAATGTTTCTTTTAGAAACATAAGGAATCTTAATCATAAGAAATAAGACAACTAGGGCTATAGTTACAGCTCAGTGGTAGAGCACATGCCTAGTATACGTGAGGCACTGGGTTCGATCCCTGGCACCACATAAAAAAATAAACAAAATAAAGGTATCATGTCCATCTACAACTAAAAAAAAAAATTAAAAAAATAATAAAAAAAGAAAGAAAGAAAGAAAGAAGACAACTATTTAAGACTTATTGTGTACCAGAAATTCTCACACTTGCTTAGCCTAAAGTACCAAGCAAGTTGGAAGTGCTATTGCACACTTGTAAATCAAGCCACTCAGGAGGCTGAGGCAGGACGATCATAACTTCAAGGCCAGCCTGGGCAACTTAGTGAGACACTATCTCAAAATAAAAATTCTGGGAGTGGGGATATAGCTCAGTGGTAGAGCACTTGCCTAGAATTCATGAAGCCCTGGGTTGAGCTCTGAAGGATGAAATAAGTAAGTGAATATATAAATCACTCCCATGCAGTCTACTCCAGTCTTACAGACAACATGTTGGGTCTCCAAAGGGCTGTTTTCCACCCAAGATCAAACAGCAGCAGCAAACCTGGGTTGCAAAGTTCTGTTTTCTGATTCTAAATCCAGTGCTTTTTTTCCTACTCTTGGCTCAAGATAATGAATTTGAAAGTGTTCCAGGTGGGGAATCCAAGCCAAGCTCTGGTTCCTCATTTGATCAATAACAGCTATCAGTCTAGAAGATTGCAGATTCCTCCCAGCTCCTGTCATCTATGATTGGTTTTAAGAAGTGATGCACATGAATTGGGAAGGGAAACTCAGGTATGCAACTTCATGCTCCTGGCTTGTCCAGCTTCCTTGGAGTATGAAGTCAGTGTGAGTAGGCAGAACTTGGCCAGATTCATTAATGAGAAATGCAAGATGACCAAAATAGAATGCAAAAAGGCTTTCAGTCCTAGGGGCATGAAGGCTTACAAACACATGTAACCCTCAGTTAAATATTTTACAACTTTAAAATATATAGCCTGAAAGAAAGCCAAAAACAAGAAAGAAATTCAAAAGCAGACATGTAAGCTCCAGGTCTGGACATGGACTTCACAGTAAATTTGGCCTGTTGTCTATTCAGATAGGAACTGGAACCTCTGTTTAAAACCATGACTTTCAGAAATTCTTCCAGGACCAGGAAGGGGAATTAGAAGAACTTTGTCTAGAGCCCAGAGAAACAGTAGGAAGCAAGTTATCTTTTCTATGCTCTGGTTGAGGAAACATATACAATATATTCTTTGAAAAGCTCCAAACCCAACCTGGGTATGGAGTATAGGTTTAAGCAATCTACATATTATTATAAGAATTTCAGGCAATAAAGTAACATAATCACTGGTCCATACTGAGTGTAAACTACAGGAACCTTGAAAGAAGTACATACATAGCACTATAGGAAATTATCCACAATTCAGAGTACATGGGACTAATCAGAAGGAAAAATAAAAGCTTACAGTAAATAATTGCAAACCACATGATTAAATCGTATCAAGTTGGAGCATCATCTGATACAACACATGGAGGAAAAATCCACATCAAGGATGAGAAATAATGATGAAGTAATCTGAAAGATGCTGTAAACTAAATATATTTATACTGAGACAATAAAAAATAATAAAAATATCAAAATGATAGGATACATAAAAAATAAGGCAGGGATTTAAAGAATAATCAAATGAAACTTGAAATAAATCAAATCAAATGAAACCCAAAGCATAATCATTAAAATTTTAAACTCAAGTTAAATATCAATTACATATACTTAAAAAGTACTAGCAAACCAGTAGATTAATTTGAAAAAATCAACCAAAATGAAATACTCAAAGATAACAAACAACATAGAAAATACCAAATCAAATTTAAGAGACATGCAAGACTGACTGATAAATTCCAACTGAAATCAACTATAAATTCCAGGAGCAATGGGCAAAAGATGATTAGAAGCAATTTGAATAAATAATGGCTAGGAATTTTCCAGAACTGAAGAGGGCTACTGAGTCCCAGTTAGGATTAATCAAAACAGAAAAACAAACAAACAAACCAAAAGCCCACACAACTACATACACTGGAACCAAATTTTAAATAAAAATATCTCTTCAAAGCACCTAAGAAGCTGGGTGCAATGGTGCACACCTGTAATCCAGCTGCTCCGGTGGCTGAGGCAGGAGGATCAAGAGTTCAAAAACAACCCCAGCAATTTTAGCAAGGCTCTAAGCAAGTTAGCAAGACCCTGTCTCTAAATAAAATATTAAAAAGGGCTGGGGGTGGGATGTGGCTCAGTAAGAGATATCCAAAACATAAATAACAATTAGGATGTCCACAGGATTATCATCAGTAATAACAGAGTTTCTCCTTTACCCACCTACACTGATAGTGAAATAAAGCTACCACTGACATCCAGTGCTGGGAAAAACAAAAACACACACACACACAAAAAAAAACTATACTCTCCCATTCTGTAGGTTATTTCTTTCCTCTGTTGATGGGTTCCTTTGCTGTGCAGAAACTACTGGGTATATATTGAAAAGGAAATGAAATCTGTGTTAGTTAGCTTTGCATTGCTCTGACCAAAACACCCAATAAGAACAAATTAGAGGAGGAAAAGTTTATTTGGGCTCAGCTTAAGGGGTCTTATTCATGGTGGGCAGATTCTTTTGCTCTGGGCCCAAGGTGATGCAGAGCATCATGGTGGAAGAACATGGTGGAGGAACACTGCTCACCTTATGGTGGCTGGGAAGCGGACACAGGAAAGATGAACCCTTCCAGGGCATGTCCCCAGTGGCCCACCTCCTCCAACCATGCCCCACTCACCTACAGTTATCACCCAGTCAGTCCATTCAAACTAGGATGGATCAATTAGGTGACAACTCTCACAATCCAATCATTTCACCTCTGAATATTCCTGCATTAACACAAGGGCTTTTGGGGGCACCTCATATCCAACCCAGAACAAAATCAGTATGTTGAGAGATGTCTGCACCCCTATGTTTAGTGCAGCACTGTTCAAAATAGCCAAAATATGGAATCAGTGAAAATATCCATCATCAGATGAATGGTTAAAGGAAATGTGGTCTGTACCTGCAATGGGTACTATACAGTCAGAAAATGATCAGAATCCTGTCATTCACAGAAAGACTGTCGAATCTGGGTGACATTATGTTAAGTGAAATAATTTGGGTAGAGAAAGGCGAATACCAAAGGATCTCACTCAAGTAAAATCTGAAAATATAGTTCTCATAGAAGGAGAGAACTGAATAGTGATTAGCGATTACAGGTGGGCCTGTTTTGTTTTTTGTTCTGATTTTTGCAGTGCTAGATTGAACCCAGGATCTTACACAAGTGCTATGTCACTGAGCAACGCCCCCAGCCCAGTTCTGGTGTTCTTTTGCATAGTAAGTTGACACGAGTTAACAATCATGAATCTATATTTGAAAATAGCTAGAAAGGAAGTTTTGTTTTGTTTGTTTTTTAATGTTCTTATCATAAAGAAATGTTCAATGTTTAAGGCGATAATTGTGCTAATTACCAGATTTGGTCATTATACAAGGCATTAATGTATTGAAAATGTCAGGTTGTACACAAAAATGTGTAAAATATTATGTGTCATCACTTCTTTGTTTTTTAATTTCAATTTGCCCTAGTCCCTGTTGAGGTTGGGCACCACCTGGTGGTGACTGTCTACTCTGGCTTGAATATTAACTAGGAGGTTTCTGGGTCCAGCAACTGGTCAGGGACCCACTTGGGCTTCAGTGGCCTGCCATTTTGCCTCTGGCCAGTCCTCTCCCACCTGCACAGAAGGTGCAACCTCTTGATTTAGAGCAGAGGCGGTCAGACAATGGGAGCCTATTGCCAACTGTATTCGAACACTATTCATTTTTTTGGCCAGGATGTATTACATTCAAAAAGAATAAATGCTGATATTATAAATGTAATAATATGCATTTATTACATTTCAATGCATATTCTGACATATGCTTTTCTGACATGTGCTTTTCTCATGACCCAAAGTCATCTTATGTGTGTCATAGGACACCCACTGACAGTGAGTAAAACCACAGGGATTTAGCTTTCTTCTCATAAGAAGCAGTGGAGGTATTCGGCTAGCAGTTCTTTTAGCCGTTGCTTCATGGTCCCAATATGGCTGTTGCAAGCTTCATTTATCATACCCACCTCTCAGCCAGGAAGAAGGAAGAAGGGAGACAGGAACACTGTCAGAATTTTAGTTACATCCCTTAAGCCAACTGTGTCACATGGCCATCCCTGGCTGAAAAGAGGCTCAAGGGGAAAAAAAGATTTGGGAATGGAGGTGGGGTTGGGTCAAAGGGCCTACATCATCTGCCATCCGGTGTTCACTAGTTCATTTGTATCTGTGTTAGCCAACTTTCTGTTACTATGACAACTACCTGAGATAGTCAACTTCTAAAAAGAACAGGTTTATTGGGGCGGTTTTGGAGGTTACAGTCCATGATTGATTGGTCCTGTTGCTTTTGGGTCTGTGGTGAGACAATACATCATGACAGGAAGGTATGCTAGAGCAGAATCACTCACCCAAGCAACCCATCCTACTTTTTTTTTTTTCCTATACTGAAGTCAACTCATTCTATGCTCTAAGATGTCCTCTGGAGTAAATCTGATTATTCTTCACAAATCTTTCATGACTGGACTGCGTAGAAATGTCAGAAGGTAATTCAATGTCCTGAATAAAGAATATATGTTTTTCTGTCTATGTTTTCAAAATGTAACTATATAAAATTAACTGAAAGAAAGACAATAATCAGAGGGAGACCAAAACACAAATAAGGGCCTTGGATGCTTATTGAAGGTATGGACCAAGTTCCTCCTGAACCCACTATTCCCTGTGACTATGCTAAGACACGCCAAATCATCACCAGGCCCTGTTTGGGGCAGGCAGACTTGGCTTTCTCCCATTAGCATTGGGATTTATCATTTCCAGAACTAAAACCCCTTTAGACTTTATGTGTCCTTTACAGGGGTACAAACAAGGGCTCACTCCTCACCCAAGCTCACGTTCAACAGATGAGGCTAAGGTTTTAAAGAATGCCAGCAGTGATTCTCTAAGAATCTTCTCCTTTCCTTTACCTTTTTGTTAGGTTTCCTTAGGGATTCTTTGGGGTGTAACTCCAAGGAGGTGTGACTACAACCAGGCCTACGTTCCCTCTCCCTGAAGAGATCAGGGGAAGATTAAGATCATGGGGGAAGGGAATCACTCATCAACTTGGGTGGGGCTGATGAAAAGAAGTTTCAGCAGATGGCAAGCGAGGAAAACCCAAAGAACTCTCTGAAATTCTCTTCAAGGAATGCAATTGGAGATCCTTGTTTCACGGGATCTTTGCTAGAACATGACTTTTCTTGGCTCAGAGCACAGGGTTGCAGAGGCCCTCGCTGGACCCCAGCCAAGTCAGTTAGATTAGCAGAAGTACCAGAAATTCTGCATGAGAACACAGTGTCACTGAGAACACAGGCCTTGAAAAGAGATCCCAAGGGCAGCCGCACCGCAGGGTTTCAAGTTAAGTGAGCCAGACCGGGGAAGTCCAGGAGGAGACCAGCTGACCCTGCTGAGCCCAGGCTGTAATGCATAGGCTGAACATTCCAGAATCCAGGGCAAGGCTTCCACAGGCAGAATTTCGGCTGGGCCTAGAGCCAAGTCCAACCGCTCTGACCCCACCAGGAAAGCCATAGAATCCTTCCTTCCTGTGAAGACATTGCCAATTGGACATTTATGAAGCATCAGGGACATGTAGAGGAACACACACGACCCTTCACCGAGTGCAGCAGGGGTGGAGTTGGAAACGCATGAAACAACAGCGTCCCCACCATTCAAGAAGTGTGTGTTCAGTTAGAGGTGGAAAGAGTGGCTGTGAGGACACACATAAGTAAACACAAAATTATTAATGTGGTACAAACACACTAATGAGGTTTAAGGAAAAGGACTCATAACAGCAAAGAATTGAAAGGTGATGACATTCTTAAATAGGATGGCTAAGATGAAAAATGTAAAAATTAATTCTTGGCTATCTTGTAGGCGGGGAGTTGCCAAATAGGAGTGTGTGTGTCTGCGTGTGTCTGTGTGTGCACGTGCACACCCCAAAAAACATAAACACTGGTTCTCATCCCTCTTCCCATTTGTCTTGGGGTCTGATTCCTCACCATGGATGCTTCCCTCCCACTCTCTCTTTTTCTCCTCTCCACCTTCTTTTTTCCCTTTCCTGTGCCCACTCACTCAGGGGCCTGTGTTCTCACTGATGGGAGATATTGTAAAACATGTCTTCTCTCTTCTCCTGAATTCTTTCATTGCCCTGCACCCTTCTGCTCTTTCCACCCCCTTACCTTGCCAAACCTCAGCTGCACATCTTGCTCCAAGTGTTTGGGATGATTTCCCAGTGTGTGCTAAGGAGAATTCTAATGCCAGCAATTCCATGCCATCTCTGGATCTGAACAAGTTGGCAGCCTAAGAAATGCAGGCCAACACAATCAAAGCTTCCAGGGAACCAGCCACTGTTGGATCACTCTGTGGCTCTGACTCACACTTCAGCCCCTACTCTTGTTCCTTCCTCATGACAACAGCAAACAAACGATACACAGATTCCAAGCACCGGTCAGTGAAGGCCCTTGAGACCCTTGTCGACTCTCTCCTCTAAACCTATTGCTCCCCACCAGGAACCCTTGGTTGGGATGGTTGTAGTCTCCTAGTGTGAATAAGAACCCAAAGTGACTTGGTCTTAATGACGTCGGGATTAAAGAGTCTACTTGTCCCTTGGTAGGCGACACTTCGTCCTTAGCACAGGGCCTTGCTGAGAGCCCCTATTCAGCACTTGTGTATCCATTGTTAGACTGCAACTGAGCCGTGGGGAAAGAAGGCCACTTCTCTTAAAGCCTAACAACTTACTGGAGCATCTGAAAAGTTGCGAAATGTCAGTGGTTATTATGTCACTGTTGCTATGGTCTGGGTGGGAAGGTCTATTTGGCTGCCTTTTCTGATGTAATGACGTCAAGGATCGGTCCCCAAAAGGCCAGGGCAGGCTTTTCACAAAGGGAAATGTGCTGTGCGGCTCTGACTCCCTCTGGCTTCTGTCATGGACTGCGGAGCATGGCCTTGCTCTGGCCTTGACAGAGTGTGGTCTGGATTAGGTCGTGTTCATTCTGGGAGGCAGTGAGGTGGGAGACTTCAAAGGAAGCATCCCACCACAGGCTAGCAGCAGCAGCAGGGAAAAAAAAAAAAAAAATATATATATATATATATATATATATATATATATATATATATATAAAGCACATTAGCGTCACACTGTTGAGGTCTCTCTCCAGACTCTAGCTGCCTTTTCACTCCGATGAGACCTATATCAATGCTGCCTGAATGCCTTGGACAATGTTCCTTTATTAATTCCCTTGCATATATTTGCTGGCTTTAGCAGGACCAGGGACAAAGAGCTGCTTGCACACATACCCAGACACAGAAGGTGGGACAAGAAGCAGGTTACTAAGCCTCTCTGCACCCCAGGCTTCTCATTCATAAGGTGACATAATAAAAATATCCACCTCTAAGTTACATAAAGCATGCAAAAGAGCTATGTCATTTGTAAATTGACATGAAATGGCCTTTGTTGTTTCTTAAGTGGATTCCTGCTCCAGAAAAGAAAAGCCCTTTTCACATGCTTCCTACTCAGTGTTCAAAACTCTCCTGACCAATTGGTGGGAATCAAGCCAACTTGGAGCAGAGGATAGGTGGTACTTGGAGCCCAGATTCATGCATAATAATTAGAATTGCTTGGATAAGAACAGAGGGTACTGAAATCATCAGGATAGGCTAGGTGTGTATACATTTTAAGCTGTTCAGAGTCAGCCAAGACGAGAAGCCCTGAGTCGACCTCTCACCCTCATGTTCTCCAACCCAGGGTAGAATTTCTCCAGTTTTCCTAATGATAAAATCCCCTGTGGTGCCACATAAAAGTACTAAACCCCAGACTCCATTCCAACTTCCTTGAATCAATTCTTGGGGGAAGAATTGCAGAATGTAGTTGAATCACAGCATCTGGAAGTAAGGAATGAGTCCTAAAATTTCTCAGTTATTGAATGTGTACAAGAATTACCTGGGAATCTTGTTTTATAAAACTGAGGATTGCTAGGCACATCCAATCTAATTAGAGAAATTTTAATTTGGAAAATCTTGGGTGAGACTTGGAATTTTAATTTTTAACAAACACTTTCAACTGCCCTCCCCACACACACACACACACACACACACACACAAATTTGTAACACTGCTTCATAGAATGACTCTGGAGAATGGAGGAAAAACCATAAGAACTATCAGCTACCCCATGACTGAGCTGAAAATTTTGGCTTGAACATTAGGTTAACTGTTAAGGAAGGCTAATTCTAAGATAGGACAATTCTGAGATTTTCCAAGTCTTGGAAGCAAAAGCTATAAAGTAGGACATATGGCATGAGGTACTGAGACAACCCAAGGAACACTAGCAGCAGAAGAAGTGGCATTCCTAGGGTTGCCTATTTGGGATCCACTCCCTTAACCTGTGAGCCAACTTGTAGGTGTCATTGCCTTAAGAAAGATCTCTTCTGTTCTGGCCCTGCGGGTGCCAAAAAGGGCCAGTCAACAATGAGCTGGGAATCTGGGTGAGTTGTTGTTTTGTTTTTGACATCCATCTTCTCAGCTCCCTCTCTGCCACCATCTTGGATCCCATCACCACAGGATCAGCAGAGCCCTCTCAGAGCATGTGATATAGTTCTTACCAAAGTATCTTTGTCTTACCAAATAAGAAGCCATCACTATTATCATCTTTGCATCACTGTTACAAAATGCTTGACCCAACCTACTTATGAAGTAAAGAGACTTATTTCAGCTCACAGTCTGGAGGTTAAAGGCCAAGATCAGGAGGTTTCCTGGGTTTGGGCCTCCAGTGAGGGCCAGCACATGGCTACAAGAGTCTAGGTCAGAGCAAGGGCTCAGATCTGGAGCTAAGCAGCTCAGAGAGACAGAGACAAGAGAGATCAGGGTCCTGATCTGGAGGGCTTATGCAAAACAACCCAAGATCTCTCACTAGGTCTTATCTTTACAGGTCTCAGTGATAGGTCCCAGTTACCTGCTTCCTCTCATGTTGAAGTATGACCTTAGAGAAGACACCGAGGAAAGCAGATAAAGCAGGTTTATTTAAAAGGGGGTAACATAGACTTCTCTCAGGAGGGAGAAGGGGGCCATAGCCGGTATCCTGGTATCCCAAGAAGCGAGGTGTTCTGCCTTTTTTATGTGTCCTCGGCTTCCTTTGTTCTCCTGTCTCTTCCTCTATCTCCTTCCTGCTTACTTGACTAGGCCCAGGAGATGCTCCTTGGGATGGCCAAAAGGTGAGAAGCAGAAGGGCTGGAGGGGCCAAGATGGAGTGATCTGGGCAGGAAGGAGGCATAATTAACATCTCCTTGTATGGAGGGACAATCTCTGGGACAGTTACCTTAGCAACAGGTTGGAGCAGAGGCAGGTTACCCTGATAAGGGTGGAGGAAGGGCTTTGAAGGCATTTAAGTCCCTCAGGGGGCATTCTTCAACTTCCAGGACTCACTCAAATTGGGCTCCTTGATCCGATCTGACGTGATTTACCTATCTATACTGACTGCCTGTCTAATTCTGGATTCACCACCACCCTCCATACCTTAGGGACCAAGACTTTACATAGGGACCTTTGGAGGCATTCATCCAAGTCATAGCAGAAGAGTAAGAAATTTCCTTTTTTGCCCCTAAGTTCCCCTCAGTACACAAATAAGAATATCTGCCTTTTCCAATGTACTAAAGAAAAAGCTGCTACTTCCTTGCTGTCTCTCACAGGCTTCTCCCTAAGGGATAACAGGGGGTTAGTTTTCCAGTGTGGGAAAGGGATTTCTTATTGGGTCTCTGCCTTCAGCAGGAGACATTCATCCCATGGCTAGCTTGTAACCCACATTGCTTTGCCTCTCTGGAGGTCCTGTAGCTTGTCTCTTTGATGGTGTAAATCTTAGGTTATGGATCCAAAAATTAGTGGAAAAAATCTTGCTCCAAAGTATAAAAGGACATGCGGACTCACTGTTTGTCCTCCCAAGATAAAAGTGCAATCCGATCTCTGCCCTCCCACCTTTCATCTGCTTTAATCTCTCTTCAGAAACCAAGATCAGCTTAAAATGTTATAAATAACATGGACAATGAGTGAGTCCCTGAAATGACCAATTTGTTGAATGACTAAGGAGTCTCCTGACTGAAGCCACATCCAATCTGCATTCACTCTTAGAATTAATCTTTGATGGTTGCTGTTTCACCACTGAAATTTAAAAAAAAAAAAAATCTGACTGCAACTTAGAGGAGGAAAACTTTATTTTGGGCCACAGTTTCAGAGGTTCAGTCCATGGTCAGCTGACTCCACAGCTCTGGGCCCAAAGTGAGGCAGGATATCTTGGCAGAAGGACAATACAGAGGAAAACAGCTCAGAACATGACAGCCAGGAAGCAGAGGCAGAGTTCTGCTCTGTAGGAAACCTAGACAGACCAATATCACAGAATGGAATTGAAACAGTAATTAAAAGTCTTCCAAAAAGAAAAGCCCAAGACCTAACAGATTAACAGTGTGTTCTACCAGACCTTTACAGAAGAACTAACACCAGTCTTCCTCAAATTATTTCATGAAATTGAAGGGGAGAGAACACTCCCAAATATATTTTATGAAGCCAATGTAACCCTAATATCAAAACCAGACAAAGGCACATTAAGAAAAGAAAACTACAGACCAACACCTGCTGAATATAGATGCAAAAATTCTTAATAAAATACTAGCAAACCACATTTAAAAATACATCAAAAATATACAATGTTCAACTGGGTTTCATTCCAGGGATGCAAGGTTAATTCAACAACATTTATTGTTGTTGAATATGGATGAGGTTGGGGTGGGGGTGTACCACCCCACTTGTACATTGTTGTTGGACCTAGTACAACCACTTTGGAAAGCAGTACAAAGATTCCTCAAAAAGGAATGGAACCACCATATGACCCAGCTGTCCTACCCCTTTGTATTTTCCCTAAAGACCTAATATTAGCCTACTATAGCTATAGAACCACCTCAGTGTTTATAGCAGCAAGACAATTCACAATAGTTAAATTATGGAGTCAACCTAAATGCCCATCAATAGATGAATGAATTAAGAAATTGTGGTATATAGCTATAATGGAGTTCTACTCAGCCATACAAAAGAATGAAATTATGACATTTGCCAGTAAATGAATGGAAATAGAGAATATCATGCTAAGTGTAATAAGCCCAACTCAGAAACACAAAAGTCAAACGTTTTCTGTCCTATGAAGTAAAATAAAGGAAAAGGGAAGGAAGGATAAGATAACATAAAGACTCAATCAAATAAAAATTAATAAAGGAGCAAAAGGGAGTCTAGTCGAGGAAGGAGAGTGGGAGAGGAAGGGGAGGATGAGAGGGAAAGAGAGGTGGGTCATAAATTGAAACAGACTTCCATTCATGTGTGAGTTTGTTGGGATGAACCCAACTACTATGTATAACTATAAAGCTCTCATTAAAGTCCCAGTGACCCATTTCCTCCAGACGGACACTAACTACCTACCTGCAGTTACCACCCAGTTAATCCAGATTCACTGATTAGGTGGCAGCTCTCATAAATCTCATCACTTCACCTCTGAATGTTCTTGAATTGCCTCCCAAAAGAGCTTTTGGAGGACACTATATATCCAGACCACAAAAGCTGCCAATCAAAGATATTTTTAATGGAGAAAATTGACTTCTGGTAACATTTATAGATTGAGCACAGCGATGAACTTTCTCCTCCCAAAACACCATTGAAAATGCTACTAAAGATATTATTAAGACACAAATCTGAAAGTTTTCTTGCCCATGAAAAGAGGTTTTATGAGCAAAATTTTAGGAGCCATGAAAAAGGTATGGATGTATTCCACTTATGACTAAGAATATTATTTGAGTGTGTCCCCTAAGAATTTATGCATGGGAATGTTGGTCCTCAGCGTGGCAATGTTGAGAGGTGGTGTGGGACCTTTAAGAGGTGGAGCCTAGTGGGAGGAGATTCAGTTATTGGAGACACCATCCTTGGAAGAGATTAGTATAATTCTCAGGGGACCCCCCAGTTAGTTCCCAAATGAATGAGTTAATATAAAAGAGCAAAACTGACTCTCTCTCTTCTCTCTAGCTTTCTGTCTTGTCGTGTTCTCTCTACCACTTTCATTAACTACTGCCATGATGACATCTACCATGTGACACAGTAAGAGAGTCATCACCAGAGGAGTTTAGATCTCCAGAACTGTTAGGGAAAAATAAATCTTTTGTCTTTATAAATTACCCAGTCTCAAATATTTTGTTATGGACTTAATACATGTCCCCAAGCCAGAAAGCTGAGAATAAATTTGATTTGCAGCAAATCTTCAAAAGGCTTAGAAATTAGAAATCATGGGTGCCTCTGGAAGTAGGGACTGGAAGAAGTAGCTGGAACACGGAGGATTGGTTAAAGGACTCCCAAAGTCCCTCCCAGGGCAGTCAAGTTATACAATTTGCTTTTCTCCTAACAAATCTCATAGATCTCTGTGACTTTTCAAACTATGAGTGTTTATTGCTTTATTTTTTTAATGAAAGGATGGTGAAGACATGGGAAGGAGGGATTTTCCCATTGGTGAGCATGCTGATAGCCAATTTCCTGTCTTCCTCTCTTCTCGAGATCCGACCTTTTTAGGTCCAACACACACTGTCAGTTCAAGATCCCAAGCCAACACTGCTGCAGTGTAAGGAAATCCCATGGTGAGGACAGTGGAGCGCTGTGGCCCATTACTCAGGGGCTTGGCTTCAGTTGAAAGCGTCAAACAGGCCCATCCAGGCACTCCCTCTCTTCCCATCCTCTGCCAGGCTACAGGACCCTACTGGAGGCCCTGACCCACAAGGCTCCTATCGCTCTGGGGAGTAAGGCAACCACCCTGTGTCCAGCCAAGGCTGAAGTCATCTCTTTGACTCCACCTTGGTCTTGGAGAAGGCCCTTTCTCACCCTGGCCTGCCAAGTTACATGCCTCGCCACTTATTCACTAAAAGCCCATTTTTTCCTCAATGATTTCTGCTCTTTCTTATCAAAGCTCTTCTTGCCTGGAGTCCACCCAATCTCACCATTCTCAGAAAAAATCATTCTGGATTAGATATAAAAACCTATCCCTTCTGGACATTTTCTCCTCTGCAAAATGACTTCTTCCTGACACTGTCTAGCATACCAGATCCTGTCTGGGGCTCTTCTGTTCCCAAACTCTCAAACATCTCCATTTTCAAGGTGAAGGAAATATTCTGGCTCTGAGAAGCCAGTGAAGTAAAATCCCCAGGATCCTGCTTCATTGGCATTTTAATATCTAAGCCTCTGGTTGCTGGCCTGAGCCACAGTCACCATTTCTGGGAGGTGAGGGAGTTCTCCAGAGGTACTAGAAGCAGTTACCTGAAACAGAAACACTGCAGTCATTTTACTTATGGGGACTCTAGTGACTCTGAGAGCTTCTTTCTAGGAACTCCTGGCTTCTGGTCCCGTGTCTGGGACTCTAATCTACACTCCATGGGAGCACCTACAGATCAGAAAAGTTAGGGCATTCCATACCTGTTTTCCCTCTCTTCATCTTGAAGCATCCTACTGAAAAAGTTCCCTGCAGTGCTGTGCAGTCATTAGAACTGTGCTCTGGGACGTTGAATCCTTGCTCAGCTAAGTGATCTTGAGCCAGCTATCTTGGCCTGCACATAGTAAATGCTCCACAAAAGCTATGACCCTTAGTTCCTCCTGCCCTTCAAGCAGGACTCGTCCTGCCCCCAAGTCACCCACTTCTTTCTCTGTGGACCCCTGAGCTTAGTTTAGGCAGATGTTGTTGCATTCATCACCCTACAACCTTCTCCCTCTGGACAGTGGTCTTCTGAGGGCAGGAGCTGTATCCAATCTCCTTATATCCTCCAGTACCTGCCACAGAGCTCAGCGTGTTGTGGGTGTGCAGTAATTCTGTGTGGAACCAATACTTTCAGATGACAGATAATGGCAGGCAGGACTTGGCAGGTTGGGTCAGGGCAGCCAGAGCAACATGAAAACACCCTGGTGGACCTTCCTTCCTTGGAGACCTGAGGGCTGGTTTGTCACTGCCACACCGACTGTGGGACCTGGGAAATTCCCTTTAACTTCTTTCCTCTCTTCATGGGGGAACGATGAAATATCTACAAGGAAGAGAAGTCCCAGAAGAGGGAGGGAGTCAAATGAGTACACGTGGCTGATCCCAGTCAGCAGGCAGCCAGTTCCATTGCTTTGTGTTCTGTGACCTTTTCAAGATGTCAGTTTCCAAGCGTCCTTCCCAGCAAGAGCACCCCGCTTCCCCTAAACTTCCCTTAGCATTGTGGTACCACCCAGGAGACTATTGACCACAACGTTTGTTTGTAAGTACCATGGCAACCCCAGGATCTCTGGCAAGTCTAAAACACATTGCCAGCCAATAAAGCGCAAGGCTGGAACCACTGAAGCCCTCTGGACTCCAGACTGGCTGATAGGGCTGTCAGCGCATCTGCTTTCTGTCCCTGAGCAAGCATTTCACTGTGACTTTCAGGACATTTTTCTTCTTCAGGGGTCTCATATCCCTATCCTACAGGACCTGCAAAACCCATTCTTCTTGCCAGTGACCCCATTACGCTTCCAGAGCTTCCGTGATGGGATTTTCAACTTTGTTTCTTTTGTTCTGATTTTAATGAGAGAATACATCAAATGTGATTTCTCTCTGTTTTTATATCCTCCGCCCTTACCTGCATAATTTGGTTGCAGATCCTGATATAAAGACTCACATATGAAGTTTGGAGGGTGAGGTGATTCCCAGAAGCACCAGAAAAGGAGAGGCAGTGAGACCGGAAATAGAAGCGTACGATCAAGTCCACGCTTTTGGTGCTAAACCCACTTGGAAACCCCAGGAGCCACTTAGAACAGGTTGCCTTAAAGTCATCAACCCAAGGGGCCGAAAGGTCTATAAACCAACTCATTGATTACAGGTTGAAGATGGCAGATGGCAAAGTTGGAACTAATCCGCAGATACCTGTCACCAGCTGAAAGAAAGTCCTAAAGTGTGAGAAGTCTGACATTACAATGGCAAGGCCACAGGGAACATGGGCAGGTACCCCTAGGCGCCTCCTTGACCCTGTGCCCAGGGTTGGGGGATTCTGCCATTCGCAGCTGGGAATTTTTATCTTTCTTGTCCTGGATAGAATGATGCTGGTCATGTGCACATAAAATTTGTCCTTAGCAACAGTTTCTTTCTCACTAACTGTGGGTCACATCTGGGGGTTTTGCAGCATTCACACACGCACAAAGACAGGTCTGGCTAGTGAGCCACATGTACTTCTACCCTTTATTTCAAACCTTTTCAGATCATCCAAGATGACTCTCTTTTTCCATGGAGTCTTCACTTATCAAGGTTGAACAGACCCATGTTTTAGTTAGATTTTTCACCACTGTGACCAAGATCGACAAGAACAACAGAGAGGAAGAAAAGGTTATTTGGGGTTCATGGGTTCAGAGATCTCAGTCCACAGATGGCCAACTCCATTTGCTCTAGGCTCAAATGAGAAATCATGAGGAAAGCAGCTCAGGACCTGGCAACAAGGAAATAATAGATACCCCAAAGTACACCCCCAGCATCCCACCTCCTCCTGACACACCCTACTTACTATAGTTACCCCAGGAGCCACTTAGAACAGGTGCCTTAGAGTCATCAACCCTATGAGAGAATTAACGCACTGATTAGGTCAAGACTCTCCCAAGACTCTTCACTTCTAAACTTTCTTGCATTTTCTTACACATGAGCTTTTGAGGGAAAGCTCATATCTAAACTATAACGCCCCAGATGCCTTAGTAGGGATAATATAGTAGCACCTCCCGGTTTTTGTACAACGCTTTACTTCCCTATGAAGAAACACATCATACCACAGTGGCCACTCATGCTGAGTCCTCCCCTGTTAATTTTTCAAGAGGACATAATGATAAAGGGGTTAATTCTTCACAAGAACATGATAATTTTGAAAATGTATACCTATAGCTAAAACAGAGGTTTAATAATATATGAAACAAAAAAGTAAAAGAACTTCAAAAAGAAATTTTCCAAATCCATAATTAGAGTATGGATTTGGAAATATGGGCAGGTACCCCTAGGTACCTCCCATATCAATATCTATCTGTCAATAACTAATATGTACAGTTGACAAAAAATAAAGATATATATCAATAAATATACAGACATCTTAAACAACGCTATCAACCTGACCTAACTGATGTTTAGAGAACAGTCCACACAAGATCAATATAATACACATTCTTTCTACATATACACAGAACTCATATCAAGAGTTTACATTCTGGGCAATAAAACAAATATTCATGAATTTAAGAGGACTTATATAACACATACAAAGTGTTCTCTGATCACAGTGGAATTAAATTAGGAATAAGTAACAGAGCACTATCTGGGAAACTCTCAATATTTGGAAACTAAGTAATACACCTATATATAACCCATGGGTCAAAGGTCAAAACCAAAGGGAAATTAGAAAATATTTTTAAATGAAAGAAAATGAAAACACAACAAATCAAAATGTGTGGGGTGCAGGTAAAATAGTTCTTAGGGACTAATATGTAGTGGCATGTTATTATAATATATATATTTGGGGCTTTTTCCCTTGTTCCTGGCTCATAATGCTCTTGCCAAGGCAAATCACAGAAATTGGGATTTCTCTTCTCCAAAGCAAGACATAGAAACTTGAGTCTTTCCCCATTTTTCTGTCTTAAAATAAGCCATAAAGAAATTCTCTAACCGAGCCTTGTCTGATGGTAGGTCATAAGACCCTCCTTATTCTAGAGGGGGCCTGCCTGGTACTCTGGCTGCAGGATGCTACACAGAGGCTAAGAAGAATGCTAAAGCAGCCGATCCTTTTGGGATTCCCCCACCCAGTATATTAGCATCTGCTAATTATTGCTGTTATTAACTGTATACACTTTCAGAATTGTCTTGTACTCTTGAAGAATTGGCCCGTTTATCATTATATAGTGGGCTTTTTATCCCTGACAATATTCTTTAAAATCTACCTGTCTCCACCAAAAAAAGAAAGAAAGAAAGCCTCCAGAGAGCTTCTGGATCATTGAACACACAAAAATGTGTCAGAATGGCAGTTATCAATAATACACACAACAGGGCTGGGGATGTGGCTCAAGCGGTAGCGCGCTTGCCTGGCAGGCGGGCGGCCCGGGTTCGATCCTCAGCACCACATATAAACAAAGATGTTGTGTCCACCAAGAACTAAAAAAAATAAATATTAAAATTCTCTCTCTCTCTCTCTCTCTCTCTCTCTCTCTCTCTCTCAAAAAAAATAAATAAATAAAGATATTGTGAAAAGAATAAAATTATTTAAAAAAAAGAATACAAACAACAATAAGTGTTGGTGAGGATGTGGGGAAAAGGCACACTCATACATTGCTGGTGGGACTGCAAATGGTGCAACCTCTCTGGAAAGCAGTTTGGAGATTCCTTAGAAACCTGGAATGGAGCCATCATTTGACCCAGCTATCCCACTCCTCAGTTTATACCCAAAGGACTTAAAATCAGCATACTACAGTGAAGCAGCCACATCAATGTTTATAGCAACTCAATTCACAATAGCTAAACTATGGAACCAACCTAAGTGCCCTCCAACAGATGAGTGAATAAAGAAAATGTGAGTGTGATATATATATATTTTCAATGGAATACTACCCAGCTTTAAAGAAGAATGAAATTATGACATTTGCTGGTAAATGGATGGAAATGGAGAATATCATGCTAAGGGAAATAAGCCAGTCCCCAAAAACCAAAGGCTAAGTGTTCTCTCTGATATGCAGTTTGCTAATTCACAGTGGGTGGGGGGTTACTTTAGGTTAGGTAGAGGGGAGTGAAGGGAGTGAAGGAGATATGAGGATAGGAAGGATAGTGGAATGAAACAGACATTATTACCTTATGCACATATATGACTTCATGACCGATGTGACTCTACAACATGTATAATGAGAAATTATTCTCCATTTATGTATGATATATCAAAGTACATAATTGCATTCTACTGTCATGTATAAATAATTAGAACAAATTTTAAAATGTATAAAGAAAAAAATAATTAGAGAGAGAATTGAGGTTGTAGTTCAATGGTATAGCACTTGCCTAGCAAGTGTGAGGCACTGCGCTCAATCTTCAGCACCAGATAAAATAAATAAATAAGATAAAGGTATTGTGTATCATGCCCATCTAATTAATATCATATATATATATATATATATATATAATGAGAGAAAGAAAAACTAAATTAAATAAATGAAGCAGAATGGAGTCGTAATAAACATCAGAACAAAAATCAACAAATAGAAAACAGGAAGACAACAGAGAAAATCAATGAAAGCAAAAACAGCTTGCTTGAGAAGATCAACATAATTGATGCATAAATAATACATTTAATGAATTTCTATCCAGAAAGATTAGGGGAAACAGAGAAAGCAAATATTACTAATATTAGGAATGAAAGAAATGACTTTATTATCAAATTCTGCAGATATTAACAAATGGCAAGAAAATATAGCAGCTTCATCCCAATAAGCTCAACATGCTAGATAAAATGGACCAGTACTTTGAAAGATACAAACTAATAAAACTCACTCAGCACAGGTGAATCTCAAAGGATTGTGTTGATGAAAGAAGCCTGACCAAGGAAGAATGTATACTGTATGATCCCATTTATATAAACTTACAGAGAATGAAAACTAGTCTACTATGAGATGAAACACTAGTGGTTGCCTGAGGACATCCGGGTTGGGGCAGGCAGGGATCAGAAATGGGTGGGTGGGGGGATGGATTACAAAGGGGAAAGCAGGAAATTTGGGGAGTGATAAATATGTTCATTATCCTGATTATAGTGCTGATTTCACTTCAATCAAGGGCAAAAACATAGGTTAAAACATGTCAAATCATAGACTTCAAGTTTGTATAGTTTATTTTTATGTAGGTTAAACCTCAACAAAACTGTGGTTTTTAAAAAATTTAGTTTGGAGAATTGTTCTATAAATCTGCACTTAGAGTTTGAATTTTAAGAACCATCTGGTCTTATTAAAAGCGAGACCCACCTGAAACAAGGAGATATATTCTCTTACATGCATAGTTATGTGCAGTGCCCAGAGTTCTATTCTAAAGAGAAAAGGGCAGGGAGGTGGGGCTGTGGAGAAAGGGAGGGTGGGCATGGGCAGCAGCTTAGCCAGAGCTACCAAAAGTGCCACCAACACAGAACAACTATTTCTCTTGCCCACCCTCTCACCAGGCAGTACAGAGGATACAAAGTGAGTTAAAAACCATTTTCTTTACTTTTGGCCTGCCATAAATATTCACTGGCCTGAAGCAGGAGAGATTCCAGCCAGCTTGCCAGTTCTCCCTTCCCGGCCAGGCCACACGCCCAGCCAGCTCTATTCCAAGTCACCCTGTGCTGGCTAAGCCTCCAAAGGCATTGCTTGGGACCTGGCTATAGGCAGGCAAGGATTTGCATTTCTTAGCTGAGGGACTCAGTGAGGGCATCAGTGAGTCCCTGCCTCTGACAGTGAAGTGTGGTTGGATCCAATACAGCAATTGAGATGTTGAGACGCATTTGCAACCGACTGGATGTTACTCCCGCGAGCATTTCCCTCCAGCCTACACTTGACTCAGGTGTCCTGGAAATCGGAACTAAGGGTAGGTAAAAAGTGAGCAGATCTGATGGGTGGTTAAAAAACAAAACAAAACAAAACAAAACCCCTAGGTCTCCCTGCATAGGATTATTTTAATTCCTTAAGGAACTGTGCCTCCCACCATCCCTCCATCCGCTGGTCAGCCGTTGGTATTTCCTTCCATTGCTGGGAATGCCGCTGCTCTCTCAGAAATGCCACCACGGTTGCCCTTGGCAATCCTTTCTTGTGCCATGTCCTTTCTCAGGAAGATGAATACAAGCTGTACCTAACCAAGTGTCAATCAAACACTCAGCCACCACCAGTCTCATTAAGCGAAACTAAAAGGACCCTGAGGAGAAATAAATTTGACTGAATCTGGGGTTCAGAGGAGAACCAGGCAAAGGGAAGAAGCTTCCTGACACGTGAGGCACTTCCAGGCAATAACTCTGGGGCCCAGTGTGCCCATTTCCTGAGTGCAAGGGCCATTTTAAACTCTTTGTCCACTTGTCTCATCAGTAAAACCCCTGATTTGAGAGCCATGAGCAGAAAGAATTGATAAAAGCAAAGGTCTTTGGGGGACAGGACCACACTTGCTTCTCTTAGAACAGACTATGTGTCTGCAGGGAAAGAAAGCTGCCCCAGGATTTTTTCTCATCTCAGTCTGCCTCTAATTAGTAGTGAAATCATACACAAGTCTCCTTCCCTCCCTGGGACTCCCTTTCTTCATCTGCAAAAGGAGAAGATTGGACTTCAGGTTGTAAACTCTGAATTTCTGTAGTCAAAGATTCAATAAAATCCTCCTCGGATTGCTCTCGAAATCAGTCAGAATCCAGCAGAAGAAAGTCAAAGTTGTCTTCAGAGACGGCCATTCTGCTTTGATTTATTTTTGCTGCATTTTACCTTTTGGGTAATATATTTGGCACATACTGACAAAAGAAGCAATCAATCTGAGCCATGGGGAACCACAATTGTAAGGACAGAAATTTGGTCGTATGCCAAAAAAAAAAAAAACTCCTTTCTCTGTATAGTGATTAGGCTGCCTTTGAGATTTCAGACTCTTAGTAGGAAAAAAAAAATCCCAAGTTTGAATGTTTCATGCAGTACTTTGTACTTTGCCTTATAGAGATTATTTTAAAATTTATTATTATTGCTCGGGTTTATCTTGTATTAATTCCTTGTAATAACATAAGCCAAATGCCATAAAGCAAAATATCACTTATCCAGGGGCATGGAGTTTACCTCAGCCAATTTTCTCACCTGCTCTCGCAGAACCGACTCTAGATGGTTTGAGCTGATGGGGAGGGTCTTTCTTTGTTTCATTCTTCTTTCTTTTTAATTTTTAGTTGTAGATGGACACAATACCTTTATCTTATTTATTTATTTTTATATAGTGCTGACGATCAAACCCAGTACTTCACACATTAGGCAAGCACTTTACTCCTGAGCTACAACACCAGCCCTGGGACATGTCTTTTCTTTAAGGATATCACGAGCAAGGGATTTTTCAACTCTGACCTTACGACCAAGGGAATGATCCAAATTACCCATCGAACCTCCCCTATTGTTGCCCCATTGGTAAATCAAGTGAGTGGAGCATCAGTTAACTTTTTCTTGATGCTGAGTGCTAACGCCTTGGACAGTACGTGTTGGATGGTGAAGTATGTAGAAGGATTGGAATGAGGGACCTTCAAGGGGGAGACAGGAAGCATGGACAGCATACATCTCTGCCAGCATTGCGCCCCTCAGCCTAGCTCTGATTTCCGCAGTAGCTGCACTGGACAATTCTGGGAGAGCTCAGACTCACCTTGAGTGACTGGTTCCCCACCTCAAGTATACGGGCACAGTCTTTCTACATTCTGCCCAGGGCCTTTGTAGAACAGATAAAGTGCAATCTGATGTCTGTTCTCCCCAAGGGCAGTCCTCAACCAGCAGAACGTGGGGTAAAATGGTGAAGATAAATGTAAACACTCCAGCCTCCCTATCTTCAGGGAGACAGTGTGACAGGCATTATGTACACTTCTCAGGAGAGAGTCCAACACCGCTGCCTGCGGTAGCAACTTTGAGAATGTAGCATCATATTTGCCTTCCTCTTCCCCTCTCTCACCATCCTCTCTCCTACATCCCTGCTCCCTAAGGGCAACAGGGAGGCAACCCCAAAGGCTACTCAAGACCTTGTCTCAAGCTCTGCCTTAGAGGGAACCCACACAAGACAGGCTGCCTGGACTAGTCAGTTTTGTGTCACTGTGACCAAATACCCAACAACAACCATTTAGGGAAGGAAAAAATCTATCTTGTTTCATATTTACAGAGGTTCAGTCCATGCTTAGCCAACTTCACTGCTCTGGACACAGGGTGTCACAGTAGAAGAGCATGGGGGAGGAAGGATACCCAGCTGGTGGTGACTGAAAAGCAGAAAGAGGGAGAGGATCAGGGGCAGAGAAAAACAAATCCTTCCAGGAAACACCCCCAGTGACCAACTTCCTCCAGGCAAATCCCACCTGCCTATAAAAACTATCCAGTGAGTCCATCAAATGCATTAGGTTACAGCTCTCATAATATCATTTTACCTCTGAACATTCCTGCATGAGCACAGGTTGAGGGACACCTCATAACCAGAATACTGTCAAGTGAACTGAGTCCATGAACGAGAAGTTCTATTTCTGAGCCTTATCTGCTTCAAGGACCAGTGCAACGAAGAAGGACATGAAAGAGAGAAGAAAGCAGATTCCAGAGCTTCACTGAGAAGTCGGGGGTGAGAATTCAACACCAGAGATGCATAGGAGGCTATGACACAGTCAGGTGTAAACAAACCCCGGGAGTTCAGACTGAGTTCTTGCAGCCAGAATACACCTGAGCTCAAGTTGGACTCCATGGACCGGATATGACTATGACCTTGAACATAGTCATTCCAAGGAACTTCCCAGAATCCGACTATAGAGCCAAGTATTTATTAAGGATCCAGAGCAGTCTCCCCTAGACTAATAAGAGCTCTCCAGGCAACTAGTGTGGGGAAAGCGGGAAAGATCATGAGGTAGAGAATCAGCAAGGTGGAGCAAATCAGGTTTGCAACAGAGCAGTACTGGACATCAATGACCAAAGAAAGCCAAGATGAAGGAAGGCAGAGCCAACAGGAAGGACACAAAAACAAAAGGTCAAAGATAGCACCAGAACAAGATAGTATAAGTACGGGAAAATCTTTGTGAGCATTGCTTTTTTGATAATTATGTGGATGATTAAATTATATCCCCAGTCCTATGCACTGCTCCCTCTTGGTGCAGCTCTATTAAATAGTCTTTACCCATGACTAGCCATTTTCATTCCTGGAAAGACAAATTTCTAAACTCATCTTCCAACTGATGTTTGTGTATCAGAGTTATGATTCCATCCTGACTTGGGTTTCTAGTGGCATGCACATGACCCCAATGGCATTATCCCCAACTTGATTCTCAAATTCCACACTCTTTTTCTTTCTTCATTTGAAGGCCCTTAGTTCTCACCTGAAGCCTAGTCCAGCTATACGCTGAACAAATTCTGGTTTTAAGCAAAAAGAATTTTTTTTTAGTTTTTTGTTTTTTCTTCTTAGTTTACATGACAGTAGAATGTATTTTGACATATTATATATACATGGAGTATGACTTCCCATTCTTGTGGTTGTATGTGATGTGGAGTTAAACTGGTTGTATATTCATATGTGAACATAGGAAAGTTATGTCTGATTCATTATAACGTCTTTTTTTTAGGTTTTTTTTTCATTTTTTTATTGGTTGTTCAAAACATTACAAAGCTCTTGACATGTCATATTTCATACATTAGATTCAAGTGGGTTATGAACTCCCATTTTTACCCCAAATACAGATTGCAGAATCACATCGGTTACACATCCACATTTTTACATAATGCCATATTAGTAACTGTTGTATTCTGCTACCTTTCCTATCCTCTACTATCCCCCCTCCCCTCCCCTCCCATCTTCTCTCTCTACCCCATCTACTATAATTCATTTCTCTCCTTGATTTTTTCCCATTCCCCTCACATCCTCTTATATGTAATTTTGTATAACAATGAGGGTCTCCTTCCATTTCCATGCAATTTCCCTTTTCTATCCCTTTCCCTCCCACTTCGTGTCTCTGTTTAATGTTAATCTTTTCCTCCTGCTCTTCCTCCCTGCTCTGTTCTTAGTTGCTCTCATTATATCAAAGAAGACATTTGGCATTTGTTTTTTAGGGATTGGCTAGCTTCACTTAGCATAATCTGCTCTAGTGCCATCCATTTCCCTGCAAATTCCATGATTTTGTCATTTTTTAGTGCTGCGTAGTACTCCATAGTGTATAAATGCCACATTTTTTTTTTATCCATTCATCTATTGAAGGGCATCTGGGTTGGTTCCACAGTCTAGCTATTGTGAATTGTGCTGCTATGAACATCGGTGTGGCAGTATCCCTGTAGTCCGAGAAGGGCAATAGCTGGATCAAATGGTGGTTCCATTCCCAGCTTTCCCAGAAATCTCCATACGGCTTTCCAAATTGGCCACACCAATTTGCAATCCCACCAGCAATGTACAAGAGTATCCTTTTTCCCCACATCCTCGCCAGCATTTGTTGTTGTTTGACTTCATAATGGCTGCCAATCTTACTGGAGTGAGATGGTATCTTAGGGTGGTTTTGATTTGCATTTCTCTGACTGCTAGAGATGGTGAGCAATTTTTCATGCACTTGTTGATTGATTGTATGTCCTCCTCTGAGAAGTGTCTGTTCAGGTCCTTGGCCCATTTGTTCATTGGGTTATTTGTTATCTTATTGTTTAATTTTTTGAGTTCTTTGTATACTCTGGATATTAGGGCTCTATCTGAAGTGTGAGGGGTAAAAATTTGTTCCCATGATGTAAGCTCCCTATTTACCTCTCTTATTGTTTCTCTTGCTGAGAAAAAACTTTTTAGTTTAAGTAAGTCCCATTTGTTGATTCTTGTTATTAACTCTTGTGCTATGGGTGTCCTATAAAGGAATTTGGAGCCCAACCCCACAATATGTAGATCGGAGCCAACTTTTTCTTCTATCAGACGAAGAGTCTCTGATTTGATATCAAGCTCCTTGATCCATTTTGAGTTAACTTTTATGCATGGCGAGAGGAGGGGATTCAATTTCATTTTGTTGCATATGGATTTTCATAATGGTGCTGCGACATACATAAAACAAATTCTCCTCAAGTTCAAGAATCAAATAGACCACAACACAATAATTATGGGTGACTTCAACACACCTCTCTCACCATTGGACAGATCCTCCAAACAAAAATTGAATAAAGAAACTATAGAATTCAATATCACAATCAATAACCTAGACTTAACTGACATATATAGAATATATCAACCATCATCAAGTGGATATACTTTTTTCTCAGCAGCACATGGATCCTTCTCAAAAACAGACCATATATTATGCTTAGGGCAACCCTCAGTAAATATAAAGGGGTAGAGATAATACCATGCATTTTATCTGATCATAATGGAATGAAACTGGAAATCAATGATAAAAGAAGGAAGGAAAAATCCTACATCACATGGAAAATGAACAATATGTTACTGAATGATCAATGGGTTACAGAAGACATAAAGGAGGAAATCAAAAAATTCTTAGAGATAAATGAAAATACAGACACAACATATCGGAATCTATGGGACACAATGAAAGCAGTTTTAAGAGGAAAATTCATCGCCTGGAGGTCATTCCTCAAAAAAAGAAAAAACCAACAAATAAATGAGCTCACACTTCATCTCAAAGCCCTAGAAAAGGAAGAGCAAAACAACAGCAAATGTAGCAGAAGGCAAGAAATAATTAAAATCAGAGTGGAAATAAACGAAATGGAAACAAAAGAAACTATTGAAAAAATTGACAAAACTAAAAGTTGGTTCTTCAAAAAAATAAATAAGATTGACAGACCCTTAGCCATGCTAACAAAGAGAAGAAGAGAGAGAACTCAAATTATTAACATACGAGATGAAAAAGGCAATATCACAACAGATACTACAGAAATACAGAAGACAATTAGAAATTATTTTGAAAACCTATATTCCAATAAAATAGATGATAGTGAAGACATCGATAAATTTCTTAAGTCATATGATTTGCCCAGACTGAGTCAGGAGGATACACACAATTTGAACAGACCAATATCAATGGATGAAATAGAAGAAGCCATCAAAAGACTACCAACCAAGAAAAGCCCAGGACCGGATGGGTATACAGCGGAGTTTTACAAAACCTTTAAAGAAGAATTAATACCAATACTTTTCAAGTTATTTCAGGAAATAGAAAAAGAGGGAACTCTTCCAAATTCATTCTATAAAGCCAACATCACCCTGATTCCGAAACCAGACAAAGACACCTCAAAGAAAGAAAACTAAAGACCAATATCTCTAATGAACCCAGGTGCAAAAATCCTCAATAAAATTCTGGCGAATCGGATACAAAAACACATCAAAAAAATTGTGCACCATGATCAAATAGGATTCATCCCTGGGATGCAAGGCTGGTTCAATATACGGAAATCAATAAATGTTATTCACCACATCAATAGACTTAAAGATAAGAACCATATGATCATCTCGATAGACGCAGAAAAAGCATTCGACAAAGTACAGCATCCCTTTATGTTCAAAACATTAGAAAAACTAGGGATAACAGGAACTTACCTCAACATTGTAAAAGCAATCTATGATAAGCCTCAGGCTAGCATCATTCTGAATGGAGAAAAATTGAAGGCATTCCCTCTAAAATCTGGAACAAGACAGGGATGCCCTCTATCACCACTTCTATTCAATATAGTTCTTGAAACACTGGCCAGAGCAATTAGACAGACGAAAGAAATTAAAGGCATAAAAATAGGAAAAGAAGAACTTAAATTATCACTATTTGCAAACGACATGATTCTATACCTAGAAGACCCAAAAGGGTCTACAAAAAAAACTCATTATACCGTCTTTACCATTCCCATACCCCTTCCCTTCCCTTCATTCCCCTTTGTCTAATCCAGGGAACTTCTATTCTTCCCTCCCTCTCCATTATTGTGAGTTAGCATCCACATACCAGAGAGAACATTCAGCCTTTGGTTTTGGGGGATTGACTTATTTCACTTAGCATGATAGTCTCTAGTTCTATCCATTTATTGGCAAATGCCATAATTTTATTCTTCTTTATAGTTAGTAGTCTAGCATATATATGTACCACATTTTCTTTATCCATTCATCTGTTGAAGGACACCTAGGCTGGTTCTGCAGCTTAACTATTGTGAATCCAGCTGCTCTAAACATTGACATGTCCACATCACCGTAGTATACTGTTTTTAAGCCCTTTGGGTATAAACCCAGAAGTGGGATAGCTGGATCAAATGGTAGTTCCGTTTCAAGTTTTCTAAGGAATCTCCATAATGCTTTCCAGAGTGGTTACACCAATTTGTAGTCCTACCAACAATGTATGAGTGTACCTTTTCCTCCACATCCTTGCCAACATTTATTGTTACTTGTATTCTTACTAATTGCCATTCTGACTAGAGTGAGATGAAATCTCAGTGTAGTTTTGATTTGCATTTCTCTAATTGCTAGTGGTGTTGAACTTTTTTTTTAATTTGTTGATCATATTTGTTCTTCTGTGAAGTGTCTGTTCAGTTCTTTATCCTATTTATTGATTGGGTTATTTGGGTTTTGGTGATAAGTTTTTTGAGTTCTTTATATATCCTAGAGATTAATGTTCTGTCTGGGGTGCAGGTAGCAAAGACTTTCTCCATTCTATAGGCTCTCTCTTCACATCCTTGATTGTTTCCTTTGTTGTGAAGAAGAATTTGGTACCATCCCGTTTATTGATTCTTTATTTTACTTCTTGTACTTTAGGAGTCTTATTGAGGAAGTCAGTTCCTGAGCCAACATGATGGAGAACTGGGCCTATATTTTCTTCTCATAGGTGCAGGGTCTCTGGTCTAATGTCTGGGTCCTTGATCCACTTTGAGTTGAGTTTTGTGTAGAGTGAGAGAAAAGGGTTTCATTTCATCTTGCTACATATGGTTTTCCAGTTTTCCCAGCACCAGTTGAAGAGGCTATCTTTTCTCCAATGTATGTTCATGGCACCTTTGTCTCATATGAGGTAACTGTATTTATGTGGGTTTGTCTCTGTGTCTTCCATTCTGTACCACTGGTCTTCATGTCTGTTTGGGTGTCAAACCTATGCTGTTTTTGTTACTATAGCTGTGTAGTATCATTTAAGGTCTCATATTGTGATGCCTCCTGTATTACTTTTCTTGCTGAGGATTGCTTTGTCTATTCTGGGCTGCTTATTTTTCCAAAAGAAGTTCATGACTTATTTTTGTATTTCTATGAAGAACATCATTGGCATTTTAATAGGAATTGCACTAAATGTCTATAGCACTTTTGGTAGTATGGTTATTTTGATAATATTAATTCAAGCAGAAAGATTTTGAAGAGCTTAAACTCAGCAAATCATGTTGCACAACCCAAGCCCATAAGCAAATCCAGGTTATATGAAGTTTAAAATATGTAGGATTTCAGGAGTTCTCCTTGGGAAAAATACTTCTTAGTCCCTATTCCTAATTTGACTAAGAAGGGGCCTGAGGAAATTAAGATGTATGAAACTTGATCTTTACTAGCTTCATGATAAATCTATCCCTGCTTAAGTAGAAAACATTAGAAAGTTTCAATTTTTCTCTTTTCTCAATCCCCCAATAGTGAATCCAACAGTAAGCTCTGTGGCTCTATATCTAAAATCTGTGCTATCCATGCCCACAATTCTATATTCTGACTGACTCCTCCGAATTTAAGGTGTGGGTATTCCTTTGCCTCCTTACTGATTTTCTTGACATCATTTTTTTTCTCCCTAGTTAATTTTCTACACAGGTAATTCCTTTTAGATCAACTTGGTTGATGTTAGTCACTTATTTAAGGCTCTCCAAATTTTCCAGTTATGCTTAAAATAAGATCCAAATTTATTACTACTGCCAAAAAGGCCAGATATGATTGACCCTTGCTTCTTCTTCCAAATTCATTCTGTACCATTCCCTCTCTTGCTTTACTTGATACACTCTTGGATCTCTTTTCTGTTCATCTGCTAAAAATGCTCTGACCTACAGCTGAGCGCTTCTTGTCACTCAAGTGCCCAGTTCCGTGTCTCCTCCAATATTCGTTCTCTGTTGCTGTGGTAACCAAAGATGACAGAAGTTTGCATTAAACCGTGCAAACGTATTATAAAAGTATTACAGTTCCAGAGGTCAGAGGTTCCAAATGGGTCTTACTGGACTAAAGTCAAGGCTTTGGCAGGGCTGTGTTCCTTCTGGAAGCTCTAAGGGGAAATTCATTTCCTTGACTTTTCCAGCTTCTAGAAGCCTCCCTCATTTTTTGATTCATGGCTTCCTTCTTCCATCTTCAGCACCAGCAATGGTAAGGCAAATCCTTTTTATATGGTATCACTCTAAGATTTCTTCCTTCCTCTTTTTCTTTTAAAAAATTTTGTAATCACATTGGATCCACCCAAATAATCTAGGATGATCTCTCTAGCTTCATGGCATGTGCCATCTTATTTCACCTTTGATATGAAAGGCAACATATTCCACATGTTCTGAGCATTAGGACAAGAACAGCTTTAGGGGACCTCTGGTCTACCTTCTGCACATCCTCAGGCTCCCAAACCACCTGATTACTGTGGCCAACGGTCCTCACCACCACTGTAGCCACCTTGTTTTCCTTCATCCTGTCTGATTCTCTCTAGATTATTTCAATTTCTAAATAATTCCATCCAATTTTTACTCTGCCATTCCTACAGAGGTGAGCTCATGAGGGCCGAGGTCATGTGTAACTCATCATAGCGATGCCAGAGCACGTAGGCCAGCCGAGATTCCATAAATATGAAATAAATGAGCAAAGGAATCAGAGAACTGGAAAGAAGGGGTTCATTATTAATCATGATTTAAAAAAACAATAATAATTACCAATGAGTAGTGCTTACATACAATCTTATATAAAATATAAACCGTTGTGTGGTTTGGGTTTTAGAATCTGAGCTAGGTTGGAATCCAGGTTCCTTAACTGACAAATTATATAATCATCAGCAAGTTACTTAACTAGAATAAGCCTCAATTTCATCATCAACAAAATAAGTATTGTAATAGGATGCACCTCAGAATTTTTGTGAAGGTTAAATGAGATGGTCTTAGAAGATGTCTGGCCCATGGTCTTATATAGTATTTATATAGTTACCTATTTTTATTACCAATCTCTTTTTTGCAAATGAGGACATTCAGGCCTAACTATCAAGTGGTAGAGATGGAAGCCTCATCCTGATTTGTTCAATGATAAAATCTAAAGTGATTTTAGCTGCTATCTGTTTATACTGTCCTACTGGAATATGACCAGAATTTAACCCATGGAAATGGATAATTTGTCCGTGTCCATAGAGATGGTTCAACATATATCTAAAATAGAATCTGGAACAGTTTCTGGAAAATATCAAGTACACAGAGAGATATTATGGACTAATTATCTGTGACCCTGCCCCAAAATGCATATGTTGAAAGCCCAACCTTCAATACATTAGTACTTAGAGGTGGGGCCTTCGGGAAGTGATTGGGTTTAGAAGACGTCAGTTGGGGAGTAATAGTATAGGCAAAGATATAAAAATTAAATGCAAACTAAAATAATATTCATATGTCATAGTAAAATTTACTCCACCATGAACCCCAGAAATGAATGGGAAAGAGGAGGTAATTTGGTAAGAATTACCAAAGTTAAATAATCATGAACTTTTATGAAAAGAATAGCATCCATTTGGAACAGGCAAAATAATAAACATAGAGAGCTAGAAAAAAATACAGAAAACAGTATTAATAGGAACATACAAATACCTGTTTTGATTTTTGACAAGTGAATTATGAAAAGTAAATAAATTAGAATAAAGAGGATCTATCTAAATACAGAAAAGCTATACCCAGCTACAGATGAAGCCAAACATTTTTACCTTCAGAAGAGGCGTCACTCTCTTCAGAGTTCATAAAACATTTATAAAGATTGATGACATATATTATACCACAAAAAAGGTCAATAAATTCCAACCGTAGATGCTGCAGAAGCAATACTATTATTAAAACAAAACAAAAATATATGGCTAGTTTCCCAATTTATTTTATGAAGTTAGCACGATTTCACAGTAATCCTTGACAAATGTGTTACACAAATACTCTTAAAATGTAGATGGAATATTCTAAATATAGTATCAGAAAAGTTGAATTTAGGAATATAATAAAAGAAAGAATGTTCGGTGAACAATTGGCTTTATCCCATAAATACACAGCAGATTTATAGTCTATCACATCTTATTGTATCTTCAAGTCATAGAAGACTCGATGATGACCAAAGCTAACAGATGCCATAAAAGCACTTGATAACATTCTGCATTCATTCCTGATAGTAACATTTGTAGCCAGAATTACAGAAAGCCTACTAAACTTCATCCTGAATTGTCTCATTTAAACCTCACAAAAACCCTATTTGTGGACTATATTATTAGCTCTAATTTACAAATGAGAAACTGAGGCACCAAGAGATTAAGACACCTGCTGAGAAGTAGAATTCAAGTATAAAATCACAATCATTATATTTTTGCTTGGTAAATCTACTTTTTATTTCCTACATTTAGAAGATAAAAGGAAAAAAATATTAGAAATATGTGTTGTTGGTTACACAAGTAAAAAGATGATTTCTGACAATAACAGCTTAGAGGAGAAGGAGGCTACAGGGCAGGGCTGCTGTATTAAAGTTACATTGGTTTCAATTCACACCAGATTGGTATGAATTTCAGATTTTAAATGTAATCACCATGATAATCATAGAAATTATTATTAAAAGATGCACAAAAGAAATGAGAAGGGAATCAAAGCTATTTCCTACAATAGAAGAATGCGGGAGTGGAGGAAATGAGGATCAGAAAAGGTAAAAGATATACAGAAAACAGCAAAATGGCAGAAGCAAATCCTTTCATAATGTCAATAATTATATTAAATGACAATGGATTAAACTTGCTAATCAAAAAGCCAGACATTTGAAAATGAACAAGCTAACATGATCCTACTGTTTGCTCTCCACAAGGGACTTACTTCAGATCCAAAGACACAAATAAATTGAAGGTAGAAGAATGGAAACAGATATTCCATGAAAACAATACCCAGCGGGAGTAGAGGTGGCTATGTTCACATCAGACAAAATAGACCATAAGACAAAGCTGTTACAAGAGACCAAAAAGGACATTAGATACTGATGAAACAGCCAATACATCAATAATAAATAAATAAATATAAACATGCACATTCCATCACAGAGGCCAAAAGTATATGAAAGAAACATTGACAGAATTTTAGAGAAAAATAGATACTGTCACAATGATAAGATGGAGACTCTGATGCACCATTTTCATAATGGATAGCAAATCTAAAAGAAGATCAACAGGGAAATGGAGGATGTGAACAGCACCAAGGAGGCCTAATATTTTTATTTCCTCGTGATGCTGATGATCCAATTCAGGGCCTTGTGAAGGCAAGGTAAGCACCATGCCTCGAAAACACAAAAAACCCCTCCCAACAACATCAGAATAGAAATTCTTCTCAAATGACCATGAAGAAACATTCTCCAGGGCAAACCATATGAGGCCTTAAAACAAGACATGATATAATGTCAAAAATTGAAATTATGCAAAATATCAATTATTATCACAATAGACTGAAACAGGAAATCAGTAACAGAGGGAAAACTGGAAGTTTCACAAATAATGTGAAAATCAAACAACTCTCTCTTAAATAACCAGTGGGTGAAAAAGAAATAATAAGGAGAATTATAAAATATCTTCAAATGAATGCAAATTAAAACATAACATGCCGACTTTTGAGAAGCAGCAGAAAGAGTACTCAGAGGAAATTTTGTACCTATAAATACCTACATGTAAAAAGAAGTAAAATATCAAGCCAATAATCTAACTTTATATGTGGAGGAGCTCAAGTATGGGGCAAGCTAAATCCAAGTTAGAAGAAAGAGTGAAACAATAAAGATTAGAGTAGAAATAAAGGAAATATTGAGTACAGAAAAATAGAGGAAAAAATATGCGAGCAAATGATTTCTTTCAAAAGAGCAACAAAATTCACAATGTGTTAGTCAAACTGACCACTAAAAAGAGAAAAGACTCATCCATCCTTTCAAAGATGGCATAAACGTGAAATAAAAATAATACTGAAGAATTGAAATACAACTTGAGGAGAAACCACAAACTTGTCTCATACAAGAGGTATCTTAATTTGGGTTTTCCTCAAAAACTGACCCTGTGACAAATACTGGGAGTGAGGCTTATATAGCAAAGTAATCCCAAGAAGCACACGTGAAAATAACGGGGGATTGTGAAAAGAGAAAGAAGTAATGTCAGCAAAGGGGGAGGGATTGTATTGATCATATTACCATGGGAACTGATGCTCAATATCCTGGGGCCTTCTGAGAAATCTTGTGAAACACACCTCAGAATCTTTCCATTGGAAAACAGGAAAGTTAGGGCACTGAGGATATCCATGCCCCGCACAGTGGCAGGTGGCCTCAGGTATGATCCAAGGAGTGTTATCAGCAGCATCTGCTACTGATCATTCCTGGTATTCTCCATGTCTGCTCATACCCTGCTCTGATTCCATTCGTTAATGTTGCTTCAGGGTGAAAGCTCGAGTCCTTGCTGCTTCAACTAGATCCAGAGTAATTGATTTCAGTTCTCTTTCCCTCTCAACCATTCTAGTTTTGTATCATACTCAGCCAGAACTTTGGCTACATAGGTTGTTTCCCTAATGGAGTAAACCAGAACTTTCTCTCTCAGGTATCCAAGTCCTTGGCTTCCTTGATCTTATCAGGGCTTAGTTGATCAAATTGCCCTTATTGCAGGTACAGGATTGTCAGAGGCTCTCCCATGGACACACTGGGTTTCAGACTCTGCCCATTATTGGGGAGGTGGGGGGATGCTTTGATGAGTATCAGGTTGATTACCCCCTTTTTAAATCTGATGGTCTATTGATATTCCATAAATGATCCAGCAGCATCATAATTTTAGGTTCACTGATACCCTGCTTGTATTCCCTGATAAAAGTATGCCCTGGAAGCCTACGACATTTAATTCAGAAGCCCCTAATGTTATAAGAACAAGAAACAGAAATTCCCTAATTGTAATATAAGGGTAACGGAGAAGGGAGTCATTTCTCCTTATTCACTCCTCTTTAATGATTCTACCTTGTGTTTTCACCAAGGACAAAGCTACACACACACACACACACACACACACACACACAGCCTACTGGGGTCACAATGCCAAGGATAAAATGAATCCTGTGTGTTCCTCTAACAGGACATTCTAACTCTTATATCAGCAGCTTTGGGTAATATAGTATATGGTAGGACCAATCAATTCTAAGGTAAAGCCCACATTACCACTCCTTATGATACAGAAAAACCTCTAGATTCCTTGGTCCAAGGCAATAATAAGAAAGATCCTATACCAGCAAACTAGAAATTCTACCTTAAGAAGTGGTGCCGGCTAAGACATTGTGGCATAGATGATGAACCCATACCTGGAGTATTTATCAATCCTAGGTTGGAAGATTTATAGTTTCTTTAGTGTGTAAGGGATCAATGTAATTAACTTTGCCACCAGGTACCTGGTTAATTTCCTTGAGTAATAGTACCATATCAAATGCTCGACACTGTGCTAGCATGTTGGATATTCAACAATGACCATGACTAGAACAGCCTTGGTGAGAGAGAGCCCATGTGGTTGGACCCATGCAGAGTATCCATGCTTGCAAGCACTTTGATGTGTGAGGAGAGACTGGCTGACCTCTCCTGGCTGAACTGTCATGTCCTCTTGTTCAGTGCATTCTCTGTGGTCGATATTCTCTGTGGTGGACATTTATTCACTGATTCCTACCTCTCCTTGGCTAAAGGTTACCCCCAGGAGCATAATTCCACCCCCACTTCTAAGTCATGTTTGCACATAATAAAACAAACTTCCACATTGCCAAAGAAGGCCTTCAGACAGTACAGAAGAGAAATGCAGGTGCCTGAAGGAGGGAAGCTCTCAGCAGCCAGCAACTGCTGGCAGCTGCAGGTAAACTCAGGCAAGTGAAGGTGATATGGGGTAGGATATTAAAAGTATCTGCCATAAATTGTGAATATGGCAGGCCCAGTCCCTATTAGAGAAGACACAGGGTTAGACAAAGCATACCAAGATCAAAAGAAATCAAATAGAAGTTTTAGATAGGTACAAAAAAGAAGATAAATTAAATATAGCATATAAAAGACAAATGTAGACATAAGAGTGAATTAAAACCCAAGAAATAGAACCTGATTCTTTTAGAATGTGTACTATAAAGAAATTTATTTAGCAAGAATTCTATTTTAATAAGAGTACAAAGACAATTTGATAAAAAGAAAACATGGCAATGGGAAAGGATATGTATAGTGAAAAAGCATATTAAGAAAAAATACTTTCCTATTGCATATCAAATAAATAACCTGATACAACAAGGAATAATATAAATGTTAAAGTTATGGAGAAATGCCTTGAGACAGAAAAAATATGCAGACAAAAGAAAAAAATTAAATGAATAAAGACAAAATGATTGTGTCAGCTTTCATTGCCATGACCAAATACCTGAGATAATCATCCTACAAGGAGGAAAAGTCTATTTTGGCTCATGGCTTCAGAGTTTTCAGTCCTTCACTGCTTGGCCTTGGTGCTTTGGCCTGTAGTGGTGGAGAGAAAAACAAGAAAAAGGAGAAGACCCACACCCCCATATCCCATTTAAGAGCATGTCCCCAACAACCTAATTTTTTTCAACAAGGGCCCACCCCCAAAAGTTTTCTCCGTCTCCAATAGTGTCACAGGCTAGAAACCAAGCCACCAACACATAGGCTTTTATGGGACATTCAAGATTGAAACTATAGACATAGAAGACAAAGTTTAACTTCCTTCAGGCACTTTTTTGAAAACCCTGATGAATGATGAAAAACAGTCACACATGCAAGAGATTGAAACAAAGAGTCTATAAGTCTGAAATGGTGTTCTTGGATAGGCAGAACAAATATTGTCAAAATGGCCATGTTAACAAAAGCTCTAAACAGATTTAATGCAATTCCTATTAATGTTCCAATGATGTTGTTCATAGATATGAAAAAGCAGTCATGAAATTTATTTGGAAAAATAAGAGACCAGGAATAGAAAAAGCAATCCTCAGTGACAAAAGTAAAGCAGGAGGCATCACAATACCAGACCTTAAATTATACCACAGAGCTATAGTAACAAAAACAGCATGGTATTTCCCCCAGACATGAAAACTAACGGTACAGTATAGAAGACACAGAGACAAACTCACATAAATATAGTTATCTCATAATAGACAAAGGGGCCATGGACTATACATTGGAGAAAAGATAGCCTCTTCAACAAATGGTGCTGGGAAAACTGAAAATCCATATGTAACAAAATGAAATTAGACCCTTATCACTCACCCTGCACAAAACTCAACTCAAAATGGATCAAGGGCCTACACATTATACCAGAGAACCTTCACCTATTTGAAGAAAAAGTAGGCCAAAATATACATCATGTCAGCTTAGGAACTAAATTCCCCAACAAGACTCCTAAAATGCAAAAAGTAAAATCAAGAATCAGTAAATGGAATGGTATGAAACTAAAAAGCTTCTTCACAGCAAAGGAAACAATCAAGAACAGGAAGAGAGAGGGTCTACAGAGTGGAGAAATGTTTGCCACATGCAACTCAGATAGAGCATTAATCTCCAGGATATATAGAGAACTCAAAAAACCTAACACATACACACACACACACACACACACACACACTCACACACACATTGACCCAATCAATAAATGGGCAAAGGAATTGAACAAACACTTCACAGAAGAAATATGATCAGTCTACAAATATATGAAAAAATGTTCAGCATCACTAGCAATTAAAGAAGTGCAAATTAAAACTATGCTGAGATTTCATCTCACTGAATGGCAATTATCAAGAATATAAGTAACAATAAATATTGGTAAGGATGTGGGGGAAAACGTACACTCAAACTTGCTGATGGGACTGCAAATTGGTGCAACCACTATGGAAAGCAGTGTGGAGATTCCTTAGAAAACTTGGAATGGAACCATCATTTGACCCATTTATCCCACTCCTTAGTATATATTCAAAGGACTTAAAATGATCAAACTATGGTGATGCAGCCACATCAGTGTTCATAGCAGCTCAATTAACAATAGCGAAGCTATGGAACCAACCTAGGTGTACTTATACAGATGAATAGATAAAGAAAATGTGGTACATATACATGATAGAATATTACTTAGCCTTAAAGAAGAATGGAATTATGGAATTTGCTGGTAAATGGATGGAACTGGAGGCTATCATGCTAAGTGAATTAAGCCAATCCCCCAAAACCAAAGGCCGAACATTCTCTCTGATATGAGGATGCTGACTCACAATAGGTGTGTGTGTGGTTGGGGGAGGTTTAACAGATTGTACAAGGCAGAGTAAGGGGAAGGGAAGGAAGATGGGAATGGGGAAGACAGAAGAATGAATCAGACATAACTTTCTATGTTCATGTATGAATACGTAACCAGTGTAACTCCACATCCTATACAGCCACAAGAATAGGAAATTATACTCCATGTATGTATGATATATGAAAATACATTCTACTAAAAAGAATAAATAAAAAATTTTAAAGTAAGCAAAAAAATAGAAATCTAAAATAATAAAGTTAATGTGAAATGACATTCGTAGTGAGAAATGAATCTGTCTAAAGTCACTCTAAAAAAATAGAGAAATACATTTCATCTCAGAACAAAACATAAATATTGATTGAGCAATTAAACAATTAAACAAAAATCAGTAAGGGTAAAATGAAACTGAAAAACACAATCAACCAAGCTAACCTAGCTAGTAGGTATACTCCATCCAACAACTGCACATTAGACACTCTTCAATCTATGTGGATTGTTCATGAAGAAAGACCAAACATAAAGGCCATAATGTAAACCTCAATAAAATGAATTATACAAAATCATGCAAAGTACATATATATAACTCTAAGAAAAATAATTAGAAAGCAAAAACATAAAGATATCTGAAAAACTGTTTGGAGTTAATCATATACATCTAAATTACCCAAGGGTAAAAGATTAAAATAGAAATTAGAAAAAAATATTTGAATTGGATGAATATTAAAGAATAGCAAAATAAAACTTATGGAATGGAGATAAAACAGTACTGGGGAGGAAATTTTAAAATTTTTATGGTTTAACTTGAACAATTATAAAAAAAAAAGAAACTTCAAAGTGCATGAGTGAATCTGTGACTTTAAGCTCATAAAAGAAAAACAATTAAACCCAAGTAGAAGAAAGATTAAAATTAAAAGCAGAAATCAGTAAAGTTGCAATAGAAAAACAATAAAGAAAAATTAGTAAAAACAAAGGCTATTTCTTTGAAAAAGTAAAGTTGATAACCATCTGCTAGAGACTTTACAGCAATTTAAAAAAATAATAAGGAAACATCGCAAAATTCGAATAAAAAAAAAACTCAACAAAATTGATAAGATGAAAAAATTCCTCAGTATAAATGCAAAAATCACTGAAATTTCATCAATAAAAAGTATAAAACCCAAATATCCTTCTCTCTATTTAAAAAAATTAACTTCACAGTTTAACACCTTCTTAACAAAGAAAATGGCAGGCACAGATGGCTTCATTGGTAATCTCTATCAAACATTTTCTGAGAAGGGCAGGCCCATCTCCTCCCCCAGTGTCTGCAAGGTAGGCAGGACCCTGACCAGCAGCGGATGGCCCCAGCGGCCTGCTGAGGGGTGGAACCGGCCCCTCCCCCAGTGCCTGCAAGCTAGTCGAACCTGCAACCCACGGGCGGGTCAGGTCCAACAACCTGCCGAGTGAGAGAACAGCTACGCGCGCCAGCAGGGAATGCGGTCAGGACCCACAAGTAGGACAGGGCCGGCGGCTTGCTGAAGGGCAGGCCCGTCCCCTCCCCCAGTGTCTGCAAGGTAGGCGGGGCTGTGACCACTGGCAGATCGGGCTGAGCGGCCTACTGAGGGGTGGAACCGGCCCCTCCCCCAGTGCCTGCAAGCTAAGCGAACCTTCGACCCATCGAGAGGTTAGGCCCAGCAACCTGCGGAGTGACAGAGGTGCCCCTCGTGCCTGCTGGGTAGGCGGACCTTTGACCGACCAGCAGAGCAGACCTAGGGCCTGCCAGCGTAACAGAGGGATCACACAAATTGGAGGAGGATCACAGCCACTACCTGCCCTGCAAGGTGATCTTTCAACCATACAAGAGCAATATAAATAAATAGAGGGAAAATTTCAAAAACACAACAGTTTCACCAAGCAGAAAGAAACGCCAGCAGTATGAAAAGACAAGGAAAGAAAGGACCACAGGCAATGCAGGTCAACTCGACTTTAGAAGAGGTAATAGGTGCAACAGATGGAATGTCAGATAGAGAGGTCAGGATATACATGCTTCAGATGATCTGGAGTCTCAAGGAAGACATGAGACAGCAAAATCAGATAATGAAAGACCACATTGACAAACAAATCCAGGAAGTAAAAGATCAATTTCACAGGGAGATAGAGGTAATAAAAAACAAACAAATAGAAATCCTAGAAATGCAGGAAACAATAAACCAACTTAAAAACTCAATTGAGAATACTACCAGCAGAGTAGATCACCTAGAAGAGAGAACATCAGACAATGAAGACAAAGTATTTCAACTGGAAAAGAACATAGACAGCTCAGCAAGTCTGCTAAGAAACCATGAGCAGAACATCCAAGAATTATGGGACAATATCAAAAGACCAAATTTAAGAGTCATTGGGATACAGGAGGGCACAGAGCTCCATACCAAAGGAATAAACAGTCTATTCAGTGAAATAATATGAGAAAACTTCCCAGAATTGAAGAATGAGACAGAATCCCAAATCCTAGAAGCCTACAGGACGCCAAATGTGCAAAATCATAAGAGATCCACACCTAGACACATTATAATGAAGATGTCCAACATACAGAATAAGGAGAGAATTTTAAAAGCTGCAAGAGAAAGAAAGCAGATTACATTTAGGGGTAAACCAATCAGGATAACAGCTGATCTCTCAACACAGACTCTGAAAGCTAGAAGATCCTGGAATAACATATTTCAAACACTGAAAGAAAATGGGTTCCAACCAAGAATCGTGTATCCGGCAAAATTAAGCTTCAGGATAGAAGATGAAATTAAAACCTTCCACGATAAACAAAAGTCAAAAGAATTCGCAGCTAGAAAACCATCTCTTCAAAAAATCCTTGGCAAAACATTACAGGAAGAGGAAATGGAAAATAACATTGAAAACCAACAATGGGAGGTAGGACAGTAAAGGGGGGAAAGTAGTCAAAGAGGATAACAAATCAGGTTTAGTAACATCAATAAACAAATATGGCTAGAAGAACAAACCATATAACAATAATAACCCTAAATGTTAATGGCTTAAACTCACCAATTAAGAGACACAGGCTAGTAGAATGGATCACAAAACAAGACCCAACAATATGCTGCCTACAGGAGACGCATCTGATAGGAAAAGATATTCATAGACTGAAGGTGAAAGGTTGGGAAAAATCATACCACTCATATGGACTGCGGAAACAAGCAGGAGTGTCCATACTCATATCCAATAAAATAGATTTCAAGCCAAAGTTAATCAAAAGGGATAAAGAAGGACACTTCATACTGCTCAAGGGAACCATACACCAACAAGACATAACAATCATAAATATATATGCCCCAAATAATGGTGCAGCTGTGTTCATCAAGCAAACTCTTCTCAAGTTCAAGAGTCTAATAGACCACCATACAATAATCATGGGAGACTTCAACTCACCTCTCTCACCACTTGACAGATCTACCAAACAAAAGTTACATAAGGAAATTATAGAACTCAACAACACAATCAACAACCTAGACTTAATTGACATATATAGACTATACCACCCAACATCAAGTAGTTACACTTTTTTCTCAGCAGCACATGGAACCTTCTCAAAAATAGACCATATATTATGTCACAGGGCAACTCTTAGACAATATAAAGGGGTAGAGATAATACCATGCATCTTATCTGATCATAATGGAATGAAACTGAAAATCAATGATAAAAGAAAGAAGGAAAAATCAAGCATCACTTGGAGAATGAACAATAGGTTGCTGAATGATCAATGGGTTTTAGAAGACATCAAGGAGGAAATTAAAAACTTCCTAGAGTCAAATGAAAACACAGACACAACATATCGGAATCTATGGGACACATTGAAAGCAGTTCTAAGAGGAAAATTCATTGCTTGGAGTGCATTCCTCAAAAAAAGAAAAAAACAACAAATAAATGATCTCATACTTCATCTCAAAATCCTAGAAAAAGAAGAGCAAAACAATAGCAAAAGAAGTAGAAGGCCAGAAATAATTAAAATTAGAGCTGAAATTAATGAAATTGAAACAAAAGAAACAATTGAAAAAATTGACAAAACTAAAAGTTGGTTCTTTGAAAAAATAAATAAAATTGACAGACCCTTAGCCATGCTAACGAAGAGAAGAAGAGAGAGAACCCAAATTACTAGCATACGGGATGAAAAAGGCAATATCACAACAGACACTTCAGAAATACAGAAGATAATTAGAAATTATTTTGAATCCTTATACTCCAATAAAATAGAAGATAGTGAAGGCATAGATAAATTCCTTAAGTCTTATGATCTGCCCAGATTGAGTCAGGAGGATATAGACAACCTAAACAGACCAATAACAATAGAGGAAATAGAAGAAACCATCAAAAGATTACCAACTAAGAAAAGCCCAGGACCGGATGGGTATACAGCAGAGTTTTACAAAACCTTTAAAGAGGAACTAACACCAATACTTTTCAAGCTATTTCAGGATATAGAAAAAGAGGGAGAACTTCCAAATTCATTCTACGAAGCCAACATCACCCTGATTCCGAAACCAGACAAAGACACTTCAAAGAAAGAAAACTACAGACCAATATCTCTAATGAAACTAGATGCAAAAATCCTCAATAAAATTCTGGCGAATCAGATTCAAATACATATCAAAAAAATTATACACCATGATCAAGTAGGATTCATCCCTGGTATGCAAGGCTGGTTCAATATACGGAAATCAATTAATGTTATTCACCACATCAATAGACTTAAAAATAAGAACCATATGATCATCTCGATAGATGCAGAAAAAGCATTCGACAAAGTACAGCATCCCTTTACGTTCAAAACTCTAGAAAAATTAGGGATAACTGGATCATACCTCAACATTGTAAAAGCAATCTATGATAAGCCACAGGCCAGCATCATTCTGAATGGAGAAAAATTGAAGGCATTCCCTCTAAGATCGGGTACAAGACAGGGATGCCCTCTCTCACCACTTCTGTTCAACATAGTCCTCGAAACACTGGCCAGAGCAATTAGACAGACGAAAGAAATTAAAGGCATAAAAATAGGAAAAGAAGAACTTAAATTATCACTATTTGCAGATGATATGATTCTATTCCTAGCAGACCCAAAAGGGTCTACAAAGAAGCTATTAGAGCTAATAAATTAATTCAGCAAAGTGGCAGGATATAAGATCAACACGCATAAATCAAAGGCATTCCTGTATATCAGCGACAAACCCTCTGAAACGGAAATGAGGACAACTACTCCATTCACAATATCCCCCAAAAAAATAAAATACTTGTGAATCAACCTAACAGAAGAGGTGAAAGATTTATACAATGAAAATTACAGAACCTTAAAGAAAGATATAGAAGAAGACCTTAGAAGATGGAAAAATATACCCTGCTCATGGATAGGCAGAACTAACATCATCAAAATGGCGATATTACCAAAAGTTCTCTATAAGTTCAATGCAATGCCAATCAAAATCCCAACAGCATATCTTGTAGAAATAGATAAAAGAATCATGAAATTCATATGGAATAATAAAAGACCCAGAATAGCAAAAACAATACTAAGCAGGAAGTGTGAATCAGGCGGTATAGCGATACCAGACTTCAAACTATACTACAGAGCAATAGTAACAAAAACAGCATGGTACTGGTACCAAAACAGGCGGGTGGACCAATGGTACAGAATAGAGGACACAGTAACCAATCCACAAAACTACAACTATCTTATATTTGATAAAGGGGCTAAAAGCATGCAATGGAGGAAGGATAGCATCTTCAACAAATGGTGCTGGGAAAACTGGAAATCCATTTGCACCAAAATGAATCTGAATCCCTTTCTCTCGCCATGCACAAAAGTTAACTCAAAATGGATCAAGGAGCTTGATATTAAATCAGAGACATGGCATCTGATAGAAGAATAAGTTGGCTATGATCTACATACTGTGGGATCAGGCTCCAAATTCCTCAATAGGACACCCATAGCGCAAGAGTTAACAACTAGAATCAACAAATGGGACTTACTCAAACTAAAAAGTTTTTTCTCAGCAAAAGAAACAATAAGAGAGGTAAACAGGGAGCCTACATCCTGGGAACAAATCTTTACTCCACACACTTCAGATAGAGCCCTAATAACCAGAATATATAAAGAACTCAAAAAATTAGACAATAAGATAACAAATAACCCAATCAATAAATGGGCAAAGGATCTGAACAGACACTTCTCAGAGGAGGACATACAATCAATCAACAAGTACATGAAAAAATGCTCACCATCTCTAGCAGTCAGAGAAATGCAAATCAAAACCACCCTAAGATACCATCTCACTCCAGTAAGATTGGCAGCCATTAGGAAGTCAAACAACAATAAGTGCTGGAGAGGATGCGGGGAAAAGGGCACTCTTGTTCATTGCTGGTGGGACTGCAAATTGGTGCAGCCAATTTGGAAAGCAGTATGGAGATTTCTTGGAAAGCTGGGAATGGAACCACCATTTGACCCAGCTATTCCCCTTCTCGGTCTATTCCCCAAAGACCTAATAAGAGCATGCTACAGGGACACTGCTACATCGATGTTCATAGCAGCACAATTCACGATAGCAAGATTGTGGAATCAGCCTAGATGCCCTTCAATAGATGAATGGATAAAAAATGTGGCATTTATACACAATGGAGTATTACTCTGCATTAAAAAATGACAAAATCATAGAATTTGGAGGGAAATGGATGGCATTAGAGCAGATTATGCTAAGTGAAGCTAGTCAATCTTTAAAAAACAAATACCAAATGACTCCTTTGATATAAGGGGAGTAAACAAGGACAGAGTAGGGACAAAGAGCTTGAGACGAAGATTTACATTAACAGGGTTGAGAGGTGGGAGGGAAAGGGAGTGAGAAGGGAAATCGCATGGTAATGGAAGGCGATCCTCAGGGTTATACAAAATGACATATAAGAGGAAAGGAGGGGTAAGACAAGATAATACAAATGGAAGAAATGATTTACAGTAGAAGGGGTAGAGAGAGAAAAGGGAAGGGGAGGGGAGGGGAGGGGGGATAGTAGAGAATAGGACAGACAGCAGAATACATCAGACACTAGAAAGGCAATATGTCAATCAATGGAAGGGTAACTGATGTGATACAGCAATCTGTATACGGGGTAAAATTGGGAGTTCATAACCCACTTGAATCAAACTGTGAAATATGATGTATTAAGAACTATGTAATGTTTTGAATGACCAACAATAAAAAAAAAAACATTTTCTGAAACATCGATTCTACACAAACATTTCCAAATAAATTAGAGAGGAGGAAGTATTTCTTATCTTGTTTCATGACGTAAGAATTTTTCTGACACCCAAATTAAACAGACATGACAAGGGAGAAAGGGAAAAAAGAACTATATGCCAGGCTCCCACATGAACATGTACTCAGGAATCTTGAATAATTTTTAATAAATCAATGTAACAATAAGAAAAAAATAAACAAAAAGGAAACACACTATAATCAAATGGATTTCATCCCAAATGCAAAGGAACATTTGAAACTCAGTTAAGAAATATTATCAATGCAATATCTCACCGAATAAAGGAAAATTTATTAAATTTTAGCAGATGCAGAAAAAAGTAGGCAAAGATCCAACACCCACTTACAATTTTAAAAGTTTTCAAAATACTATCATTCCAAGCTGAGGGATCCTGGCGTTTGACAGGAGTGAGCCTGTGGCAAAACAGTGGGGAACATGGCAGGTGAGGTCACTGGGAAAGGCAGGGTCCATTCTGCTGGGCTTTGGAAACAGTGGTAAGGAGATAGACCTAACCCAGGCAGGAGGAAGGATGTGATCCAGTTTACAATTAAAATGATCTCTTTAGTTGCTGTTGGTAGAATAACTTCACTCCTTGTGCTACAACAACCCAGACACATCTAAAAGAAACCTGGAGAGAATTTGTTAGTAATTTCAGAGGGAGGGAGATCTCTTTAAGAATGGAAATCATGAAAGAGAAGATTGGTAAATCTATTTACTCATTCACTCCACAAGATTTGGATTGCTAATGGTGTGCCAGGTATAGTGACAGGTCCTAGGAATTCAATAGCATCAAAACTCCGCTCTCATGGAATTTATAATCTCACTGACTACTTTATAAAGATGTTGGTGACTTCTGAATGGTGAAATAAGGAAAACAAAATACAGTCATGCATTGATTAATAACAGCACTATTTTTTGGTTTTGGGGGGTTTTGGGTGGTGCTGGGGATTGAACCCAGGGCCTTGTGCATGATAGGAAAACACTCTACCAACGGAGCTATACTGGGCACTTTCTGTCACTGCAAACATCATAAAGCACACCTACACAAACCTAGCTGATATAGCCTACAAGGGCTAGGCTATGAAGGAGAGCCGTTGCTCCTAGGTTACAAACCTGTGCAGCACATTACTGTACCAAATATTGTAGGCAATTGTAACACAGTGGTAAGTTTTTATGTATGTACACATATCTAAATATAGAAAAGGTACTGAAAAAATACTAGTTGACAGGAATTTTTTAGCTCCATTAAAATCTTAATGGGACAACTATTTTAAATGTAGATCGCTGTTAACCAAAACATCATTAAGCACCATTAAGCACTGCATGACTATAAAGACAAAAACAAAACAAACAAGACAAAAAAAAGAAAGTCACAATAAAAACAAAAGATACCAAATTGGAAAGAAACCTCTGCAGTGCACCACCTAAGGGATCTAGTTTTCTTACTGCACAGAGTTCATATAAACAAATCAGAAAAAAAAGATGAGCAGTCTAATTGAAAAATTACGCAAAGAAAATGAATAGGCAGCTATCATTTAAATGAATAGTCAATAAGCAAATATAAAGATGTTCAACCTCAATTACAATAACTACAAATAACAAAAAGACTATTAATATTCCCTGTTGATAAAAGTAGAAACTTGAAAAAATTTTGGAGGGTAATTTTTAAAATCTATCAAAATGTAGATGTGTAATTTTGTTATTCTGTAAACCCAATGGTCTGGGATGATAAACAGGAAGACGATATGGAGAAAGGGAGGAAGAGTAATGCTGTACTAGGACATTATTATTTTTATAGTCATTCACTGCTTACATATTTTATAGCAAGAATTTATAATACATCTACAGTAAATGTAGATGTAAAGAAAAATAAGAGAGTATAGGTAAGAAAAAATTTAGAAAAAATTAAGTCACGTGTAAAACTATTAACCAGGGAGGACCTTTTTAATGTATATTCTTGCAAGCATTTGTGGGGGATGGTTTATGCACAAACACACACGTATATTTGTACATACAAATATACAGCAGTAGGCTTTTGCTGTATTTGGCAAACTGCTTTTTCAATCAGTAATGTATCAAAAATGAGGCTTCATATTATTGAATGTGTATATACTATCATTCTTAATGGTACTTAACTCTTCACTTGATTGGATGAAATGATTTGTTTAATTAATATTATACTATTAAATTTTCAGGTTGTTTCTTCTGCTATTATGAAAAAATATACATAATTCCATGCAACATGACCTTTAGTCATTGTTCAGAAAAAATCTAGCTAGGAAGGCATTTGAGGGACAATTGGGGAAATCAGATTATGGAATGGATATAAATGATATCAGGAAATTACAGTTCATTTTGTTAGTATAATTATGGTATTACTGTTATGAAATGTTCTTTTTTTAACAGTTGAATGCTATCATAGTTTGAATTGAAGTGTCACAATTTCTGAAACTTTGTTGTGAATGACAGCAAAAATCAAAAACAGATGGGTAGCTGATAAAAAAGAGAAACAGATAAAGGAAATATGGCAAATCTTAGCAAGCACTGAATCTGGAAAGGTGGTAGATATAGAAGTGCCCATTGGACTATCCTTTTACTTTCCTATTTGCTTGAAATTCTTCATAACTAAAAGGGTTTTTTAAGAATATAAAAATCTTTTACAGCACAGCCAGGAGGGTTAAAAATTGCAGGGGGGTGGGCAATGATAGATATACTATTTAAACATCTTTGCACCTTTAAATAATTTTCGTAATATAAATTGTTCAAAGTGAATTTCTGGATCAATGAGTATGTATTAATTTAAAGCATTTGAAGCAACATGTTATTAAAATGCCTTCCAGAAAGACTTTAGTATTTGCCCTCCAATGAGTTGTGTACCACAGTGCATATTTCTCCACATTTCCATCATCAAAATACTTACTATTTAAAAAGTTGATTAAAATGAGCCTGTCCCTAGTTTCATGTTGTTTTTACCTATTCAATTTATAATATTCATAATTTAAATGTCATTTGCAGTGATTCTATGAATTTCCTGTTCATGCTCTTTGTCCATTTTTTTGTATTAGTCTCAATTGAATATTGATTTTTAAGGCACATTTATTTTTTTAAGAAAAATATTTGTGTCTATCCTTCTGGCACATACATTGTTATTTTCCTGTATTGCATCATTTATTTTGTGTTTTCCCGCCAAATAGATGATTTGAACTTCAAACTTTTCCTATATGATTTGTGCTTTATGATTTTTAATCACAAGATGAAATCTCTCCCTGTATTTCTTTTGTATTTAATGTTTTCTTTTGCACTTAAAATACTTTCACACTTTAGGAATATATTTTAAGATATGCTCTAATTGTCTAACTTCATTTTTTCAAATAGTTAACCAATTTTCTTTACCACAACTTAAATTCAAATTTTTATTCTTGGGTCAGTTTCTATAATTTCCATTATGTTTCCATTTGTCTGTTTATCTGTTTCTAGACCAGTTCCATAAAATTTTATTGACTGCAGCATTATAACAAAACTTGATTTCTATATAACGGAGGATTTTCATTCCCTTCTTTCAAAATTTTTCTTAGTTTTTGCCAATAGTAATTTTTCCATGGGAACTTTAGAAGCATTTTGGCAATTTTCAATATAAATTCTGCTGGAATTTTGAAAATGTTACAGCTGTAGATATTTGGAAAGTATTGACATCTTTACTATAATAAGCCTCTATCCAGGCACATGATCTGTCTCTGTATTTAATTAGTTCATCTTTTTGTTCTCTCAGGAGAATTTTTAATTTTCTTCACATTTTAAGTTTATTGATAGGTATTTCATTTTTTGCGGCTTTGATTTTTTTCTATTTTCTAACAATGGTTTTATTTTTTATTTTATTTATTTATTTATTGGTACTGGGGATTGAACTCATGTGCCCTTGGCCACTGAGCCACATCCCCAGCCTTTTTTTTGTATTTTATTTGGAGACACAGTCTCATTTAGTTGCTTAGCTTCTTGCTTTTCCTGAGGCTCACTTTGAACTTGTGGTCCTCCTGCCTCAGCCTCCTGAGCCACAGGGATTACAGGCGTGCACCACCACTGCGCCTGGCACAATGGTTTCATTTTTATGTTTTCCTGTTTATTCTATCTGCAAATTAAATTGGCTTATGGAATAAGATAAAAAGATAAAGAGCTCTCTTTTCTTTGTATATATATTTTTTTTCTCATGCCCTTTGAAGCAGCAACCTTTGTAAAATAAATATTATAAAATATTTAGTTAAAATTTTCAACTGAAAAATTGGTTTTCTTTACAATCTTGTTCTCACAATCTTTTTATCATAGAACCTTAAAAAGTTCATCTTTCCTTTTCATCTTTTATGTGTTTTCCTTTAAGTCTGATAATACTTTCCAATAACAATTTGAATGTAACACCTTCTTGGTATTTCACATTAGGAAGTTAGTGCTTAGCATATATTATCTCATCAGGTGTTAATTGAGTGACATCTCTCAGCTAGACAAGCTGGTGCCTGCTTAAAATAAGCACTAAAGAAGAGAAAACCATGTGTGCCTCAAATATTGAATTCTGGAATAGAAACTTCTTCATGGTCTAAATCCTGCAGTATTTTTCTCCTTACCTAGAAATCTGAAGCAAATATTGCTCAATGTGCCATGAACATAAAAAGGGTTTTGGAAGAATCACACGCTTCTGCAGGCAAACATCTGCCACCCATTGCCTGCATAAGACTTCCCCAACCTCTTACAGATTAAACCTCCCTATCCATCTCTCCTGTGAAATTATTACAAGTTTCTATTCCTTAATTAACTATGGCAAAAACTACACTTCTTAGTATCCCTGTCATCCTCAGCCTCACTTCTTATTGCTTTCTTCTTTCCATTGACCCTTTTTTATTAGTTGAAAACAATTTAATCATACCTTGGGCATAAAAACCCTGTGCTTACGCAGAATTAAGAGAGGATTCTCCTCCTTCTCAAAAAAAGGACTGCCAGGCTTTGCCATTGAGGAACATTGTATCCTGATGCTTTGTAAAGTAGAACCAGAATAAGATAGTTATGTTACCTGTGTCAAAAATAGTCATGGATTTTTCTCAAGGGCTCAGAAGAAATAAAATTTGGTGTGCCAAAGAGCAGCAAATACCTGGCTGGTCCAGCATCATATGGAAATAAACTAGCCTACATCAATAAAATTTCCAAATAGCCAAAAATTCTCACTGCCAATCCGAGTGTTAAATTTTAGTATAATATAGGGATGATCTCAATGCTTGTAAAGTTTAAAGGGTGATTTGTCCCTGCATTCAATAGCCTCACAAGACTGTGCTGAAATTAGGCCTGCCTTTCACCAAACTCCAGGTTGTTTTGTTTTGTTTTGTTTTGTTTTCTGAGTTACCTCTCTCTAGCAGCCTTCAACTTCCCTCCCTTGAATCCACTCTACTATGGCATAGAAACCTAATGACCACGCTTGTTGATTCTGTCCTAAATGAAAACCTATGAATTTTATAAACATTCTGGGAATGCTCCTTACAATCCCAGCCATGCTTTGGGAGGTTTACTATCTCTTAAAATCTTTTTTCCTTGTTAAGGGCCTACAGAAAAGGCACACCTTTCATTCATTCATTCATTCATTCATTCATTTGTATGTTTACTTGTTTGTTCAATGAACAATTATTTTAGAACAATGCAACAGTGCTCTATTCATTATACCAGACACAGGACATACAGCAGAACAAACACACATTCTTTGCATGCATAGAGTTGAAACCCTAATGTGTTCAATTTGTGAAATCGGACTAAACAGTTTATTTATAAGTTGTCTTTAAAAATTTATATATACTTTCTGTATTGTTCGATTTCAATAAAAAGTTGAAAAGAAACAGTTTAAAGGGGGGACAAAAAACCTAGGCAATTCTACATCATGAATCGAGCTTCAAAAATTAGCATGAAAGCAAGAAGTGGGAAATAATCTACATAAATGACATCAGAATTCAAATCTCAGAAATAAAAAAAAAATAATCTACATTTCAAAGAGAGGAATTTGCAGCCAGGAAATCATAATGGTTCTGTTAGAGGCGTGAGTCAGAGGCTCTTCCAGGAATAAGTTGTTTCTGGCATAGGGGACCTATTCTGGAAGCAGGTCAGTCCATGCACAGCCTCATTCTCTGGGGCTGCAGCAAGATACCTGCCCCCAATCTCTTCACACTTCTCCCATCCCTCCTGCCAGCTGCTTTTCAAAATGAAGATCTGTACAAGCCATTTGCTACTAGAAGAGGACATGAATACAGTAGTGGGGAGATTTGAATCTGTATCCATAACAGATTAAGCCTGGAAGGAAAAAGGTATGATCCATGGCTTCTCCAAGGGATTGCAGGAGTCAACTTCAGGGCCTCCTTTTCAAGAATAAAATAAGTAAATAAAAGAACAGGCATGGCAGCACATGCCTGTCTTTCCAGCCATTGGGAAGGCTGAGGCAGGAGGATGGCTTGAGCCCAAGAGATCAAGGCCAGCTTGGGCAACATAGTGGGACCTTGAAGAAAGAAGGAAGGAAGGAAGGAAGGAAGGAAGGAAGGAAGGAAGGAAGGAAGGAAGGAAGGAAGGAAGGGAGGGAGGGAGGGAGGGAGGAAAGAAGGAAGGAAGGGAGGGAGGAAGGGAGGAAGGAAGGGAGGTAGGTAAGGAGGGAGGAAGGAGGGAGGGAAGAAGGGGGGAAAGAAGAAAGGAAGAAAGGAAAAGGGAAGAAATAAAAATTAAAAGAAAAACATAAATGCAGGAATACAGATCCTGTAGTTTAAATGTGAGGTGTCCCCAAAAGCTCTTGTGTTAATGCAGGAATATTCAGAGGTGAAATGATTAGACAGTGAGAGCTGTCACCTAATCAGTCCGTCCTAGTTTGCATGGATTGACTGAGTAATACCTGTAGGTGAGTGGGGTGTGGTTGCAGGAGGTGGGCCACAGGGGACATGCTCTGGAAGGGTTCATCTTCCCTGTGCCCCTTCCCCTTTTCTTTCTTCCTGGCCACCATAAGGTGAGCAGTGTCCCTCCACCACGCCCTTCCACCATGGTGCTCTGCCTCACCTTGGGCCCAGAACAATGGAGTTGCCCCATCATGGACTGAACCTCTGAAACCATGAGCCAAAATAAACCTCTTCTCAGTTGTTCTTACCAGGTATTTCACCCAGTTAAAAGCTGACTAACACCTGAACAGTTTCAAATTTAAAGAGACAGCTAAGAAAAATAAATGTACAAATTGCCATAAGATAAATATTGTGATCACTAGTAGAAACATCAAGCTCACAAGTTAACTTAGGAAAAATTAAATTAGCATGACCATCCTTCTTTCTTTACAGTTATGAATTTTGTGCCAGCAATGTGAGAATTCCCACTCTCCTTACCCCTGCACCTCCCCAAATCTCCCAGTCATGTTTGTTTGTGAAAACATTAACAAGCAGCTGGATGTCTCTGACGAACTCTTGACAATAAGCAGGACAACAGGCTAAATTATTTTGAAGTGAAAAAAAAAAAACCTGGAGGAAAAAAACATTTAGCAAGTTAACTAAAGATTTCCAAAAGGAGGAGCATTCAAAACAAGGGCCTCTCTGCTTCCTATTTAGCGGGAGCTGAAGATAGCAAGCCCCAAACCAGGGCCCCTGAAGCAGTAAGATGAGGTCACCACTGACCATGTGAGTGGACCTTATCCAAGAAAACTCTTTGAAGGTATCCCTTCTGGTGACTGAACAGATTGTCCCCTGTGGTTGAAGCAAGCACAGATAAAAAGCGTTCTGGAAAAGCCACTGCGCGTGGCACAGGGATGATAAAAAGCCTGTTGATTTCAGCTACTCGCTGCAGGCTTCAAGATGGCTTTTTCCTTAACTCATTCCTATGTTTACTCAAAACTCCAGAACCTCATTTGCGAAGATTAAGGGGCTCGTGGGTGTCCAATGAGTTTGCTTATCATGAAAGACACATGAAACCCTCCTTCAACTTCATGAGAATCCAGGAATTGAAAGTGCAAATATAATCAGAGACTCCAAGTTCTTCACTTTTCCAGAAATACTCTTCCTAAATCCTGCCTTTGAGTACACAATGCTTGGTCACCTACAGTGTTGCCCCACATCCCATGTAAAAGTTGTGGATATAGATTCTTTGCTGACATGACCTTATCCTGGACCTACACGCTCTGTTCACCAGAGGCAGGTTCCTGAATGCACATCACCTTCTCTGCTAGGAGGACCAGCACATCCCTACTTATACCACGAGGTGAGCTTGATTCCTGTCTTTTTCAAGCAGGTCTCTCCCCCACGATTGATAAACACTTGGCTTCTACCCAATTCTTCATGGATGTCTTCACTACAAGGAGCTGGGAACCTCTGAATCCCAAGTAACACCAAGATGCTGATGTTTGTGACCTACAGTAAAGATGTGCACAAAACTGTTCACCCAAAACCTTGTCCAGACTCTAGAGTCATAAAGGGAGGGAATTTACTATCAAAGTTTTTCACACGTGTCCTATATCCCAGCCCTTCCTAGAATGTGTGGGACATCCAAGATCCCACAAGTGTCTACAGAGGGCAGATTCTACCCTAGAGAGAGGTTCCCTGTGGGTTGCCCCCCCTTGCCATCCTCTCTGGCCTGCCTTTGGAGTCCCCATCCTGAGTTGATGATAAAACATCTATGCTTCTGTCTGGGTCTCCTTCCATGAACTGCTCCATCCCTGATCATATCTTTTACGCCAACCTCTTTCACACCACAAATTTGCAAGCTGCTGAGCTTTCACCTCTTTTCTTTACTGTCCTTGGAATATCCTTATCTTTCTTTCCTACCTGATAAATGTCTCACCAGCATTCTCAAAGCTCAAATGTTGCTCCTCTCTTCACCTTCTCTATATGGCTGTCTGAAACAGTATTAACCACTCTCTCTTATTCCCAAAGCATATTATATTTCGCTCTATTTTAGAACCTAACAATTGTGTATAGTTGATTATGTATACATGTCCCTCTCAGCCCCTGGAGAGAAAGCACCATCTTATTTTGTCTTTGTATTTCCTGTCCCTAGCCTTGTAGCCAAGGACACAGTAGGTGTTCTACTAACATGTGGAATTGCTTGTGAATAACCTAGAGGTTCTTAAAATGGGCCCACATGCCACTCTGTCCCACAGATAAGTCCAGCCTTGGACAATATTCTGCTGCTTGCTGGTGACCCCCTCAAGTCTCCCATGTCAAAATAGTATTTCTTGATTCCTATCCCAGCTCTGACACCTGCTTGGCTTTGCTTACTCTGTAGGTCCACTTCTCAAGCATTAGTATTTTGGTCTTTCTCTGCATAAGCTGAAAAACTTACCTACTCTCTCTGAGCTTTGGTTTCCTCGCCTGATGAAACCTACTTGTAGCACTGTTGTACAGGAAAATTAGATGATGTATGTAAAAAGCATTTTTGTACTGAAATACCGGTGAGTAAAACAAAATATATTAAATGCATATTTTAAAGTAAAGTACATTTCTTATCCAATGATAATGGTGATACAAAAATAACTTACAAAATATGATTGCAAAGGAGTTGGGAATATATTTGTGCAGTCAAATAGATTAAGAAGAGAGAAAATTATAACAAGGCTAGTTTGGTTGAAAAAATACACTGAACTGAAAATTTACTTAACATTACCAATTGTAAGAATAAAAATAAAGCCAGCACAATGGTGCACACCTTTAATCCCGGCAATTTGGGAAGTTGAGGCTGGAGGATCTCAAGTTCAAGACCAGCCTCAGCAACTTATTGAGACCCTAGGCAACTTAGCGAGACTCTGTCTCAAAATAAAATATAAAGAGGGCTGGGGATGTGGCTCAGCGGTCAAGCATCCCTGGGTTTAATCACTGGGACCAAAATTTAAAAAAGAAAATCTTTCTTCTTTTTTTTTTTTAAAGATGCTGGGTTTTTTTTAATACCTTTTTTGAGAGAGAGAGAATTTTTAGTATTTTTTTTTTTTTTTTTTTTTTTTTTTTTTAGTTTTCGGCAGACACAACATCTTTATTTGTATGTGGTGCTGAGGATCGAACCCGGGCCGCACGCATGCCAGGCGAGCGCGCTACCGCTTGAGCCACATCCCCAGCCTTTCTTCTTCTCATGCACTTAGATATCTGATTATCAATTCCCTCTTCCTAAGCCCTCACCTCCAAACAAACTTTTATGCCTGTACTTCTTCCTTTGGACAAGGCCACAAACATCTATCCATTTCTCAAAGCTAGGAGAATTATCCCTAGCTGTTACCCATCCCTATTTCACCTGCTCAGTCTCACCCAGTTGGACAATAAGTTCTGTGGAGTCTAAATCTTAAAACATTTTTTTCTCCTTTAAAACAAATACATTGCCCCAATTTCAGGGGCAATGTATCTGCAATTCATCCCCCACAGTGTTACTAGCAAGAGTTTTCAAAGATGTAATAAACCTTAGCATGCCACTTTAAAGTATCCTCTGGCTCCCCCTAATTCAGACTGAGCTCCTTATCCTGTCATTGAAATTATTTTGGAATTTTGCTCTTGTTTACCTTTCAAGTTGGACTTCTGTGTTTCTTAACGTGCTTTAAAAAAAAAATTAGGTGTAGATAGACACAATATCTTTATTTTTATTTATTTATTTTTATGTGGTGCTAAGGATCGAACCCAGTGCCTCACGCATGTGAGGTAAGCACTCTACCACTTGAGCTACAACCCCAGCCCCTCTTAACACACTTTTAATGTAAAACACTTTCTCAAACTTCCCAAGTGAGCTTTCTCCCATATGCCCTGTAGCACTGTGCTCACCTTGATTAGAGCATCTGCCTCAAACACTGGGGTTTCTAAATAGGTACCTTCCCCTTTGTTTGCTCAACCAAAACTTTTACACAAAGATATGAACTGAAATTCTTCCATTGCCTCCTAATCCAAATAGACATCAAACGTATAAAATCGTAGAAAATTGAAGAAAGCAAGGATGGGAATGGAGGGATGATGAAGAGGTTAGCCAGGAATAAAAGAACAGGGTCTTGTAGCCACAGGTGGTACATGAAGAAAGAAAAACACCCTACCCAGCATCGACTTGACCACATGATCCCAGCAAGAACCAGGAATTTAACCCTTGATATGAGTCATCTCCAAAAACAATACAGACAGCCAGTCTCTCCATCAGGACCTCTGGAAAACACCCCTGCCTGGACAAGCTTTTCCCTGATGGATGTGGACTAATCCCAAAGAACAAATGTTTCATTGTGAATTACGTCTTGACCATCTGCCAACAGGTGATTGCAGTTAAAGAACTGCAGAGGTTTTTTTTTTTTTAAGAGTTCTTAAAATGTTCTCATCACTGAAATCTCCAAGGATGAATAAACACTTCAAAAACAACACACTGGCCCAAACAGAGTAAAAACAAATCACAGAAACAACAACTTCTGGTGAACTTAACCAGTTAATAGAGCCGTTTAAGGTCTCCATATACATTCCTCCACACAAACACCTTCACCAATGGTCTCAACATCTAACCAAGCCCAAGTTCATATAATAAAAAATGGGATAACCTGAAATTCCAGCTTCTTAGGAATTGGTCTTATATAAATGAAATAGGGATTTTATCTGCTTAGTAAAGGTATTATTCTCAACCAAACTTTCTGCTCTAGAAGCATTAATATCTTTAAGGAATGTAGACTATAGTCCTAGTGCGATGGTTAACTCTGCTACCTACAGATATATATATATAATCACATATATATATATATATATATGTGATTGATCTGTCCCTCTTTACCTACATGGAGCATAAAGTAAGGGTTGAATCCTTTGAATGTCTTACCTCCTCATCTAAGAGAAACTACCTGAGAAGCTTAGTCATGGCTACTATTCTTGTGATAGAAGAAAGGGGAAACTATAAGGAGCTCACCCACTGAAAGACCCCAGGATGTACTGCACTTGCTGCTGACGGAATAATTGTGGACACAGGCAGTGGGATGATGAGATTCAGTCCTGGGTCACTGTGACAAGAGCAGTGGTGGCTCGTGACTTCTGTACTGGCCACCCTTCCACTGAAGAAAGGGAACTCAATGCCACCCATACCTCTGCCACTGGTCTGGCAGAAGTCGCTCAAGGTTGAGTATGTTAAATAGAAAGATGTATTGAAGTCAGTAATACTCACTACACAACCAGGGGAGACGTTTTAGTTGCCTTCTTGTTCTGAAAGATCATACACAACTGCTTTTCCAGAAGTCCATCCACAGTGCCAGGAAGGTGCATGAGGAGGAGGCTGCAGCCTCAGCCATGTGCTATGCTCCAAGCCAGCTCTTTCCTTGACCATCTGGCCTTAGTTCCTTTCTCTCCTAGTGAACATGCCTGTCTTCAGGTTGACCCTCAGTCTGATCCATAAAGCTCTGTGAACCCCCAAGAGGATAGGTACCAAGGAAGCACACTCAGGCTTGTCGTAATTAAGCAACTGGAAACCCATGATAATAAGGAAACCTCAAAAGCAACAACAAAAAAGAGACACACTGTTAAAGGAGAATGATGATATGAGTGATGATGAATTACTCCTCATCAGGAACAACAGAAGTACTAACATCAATCTACACGAGCTATCAAAACACTAACCACTGCAATAAGACAAGTAAAAGAAATGAAAGACAAAAAGACTAAAAGCAAAAGGAAAACTAGCACTATCATCAACCACAGACATCATAAATATTAAGTTGGAAATCTTAAGTGATTTACAAAACTAGTAGGATTAATAAATGAGTTTATCAAAGTCACAGGATAAAAAGTCAGTATAAAAAAAATCTAGTGTGAGCCAGGTACTGATACATGCCTGTAATCCCAGCAACTCAGAAGGCTGAGGCAGAGGATCAGGAGTTCAAAGCCAGCCTCAGCAATTTAGCAAAGCCCTAAGCAATTTAGCAATACCATGTCCCAAAATAAAATATAAAAAGGCTGGGGATATGACTCAGTGGTTAGTGCTCCTGGGTTTAATCCCTGTTACAAAAAAAAAAAATTAAAAAAAAGAAGAAGAAAATAGTGTATAGCATTTCTATATACTAGCAGCAAACCAATTTAAAACAATTAAATTTATTATCGCATCAAGATACACAAAATACTTAGGAATATATTTAATAAAATGTTCAAAACCTCTACACTAAGACTATAATATTGTTAAGATAAAAATAAAGAATTAAGATCCCAGCAGCCTGCAGCAGGGCCCGGAGAGCCAGGCCAACTGATCCGCGTGGCCTGCCCTGCGGCTACAGAAGGCGTGGCGCCTCAGTGAAGCCATTAATTGGCAAGCAGGGAGGTTAGGGAAGGCCATTAGGTGGAATCCCACCAGCCAAGCCCACACGGACCCTTGGGCCGAGCACGGGTTCTCAGAAGGGGAAGGAAGCGGTACAGTCCCATCCCCCACAGCGGACACTCCGCCGAGCCAGTCAGCGGCCACCATCCGGGAAAGCTGAAGGATACACCGCCACTCTCCTTCAGAGTGCGACATCAAAACAGGTCGGTGTCATTCAGCTCACCCCCCAGACAGCGGGAATTCGCATAAAATCTCTCCTAGGCTTGCCGGGAGAGGGAGTATCAAGCTGAGCCTCCATACAGGCTAGGGGGAAACCAGAGACACCTGACCTCCAACCCCTCCTCCCAGTAGCAGCCAAAAGGAAACCTGGCTAGCCAGCGCTGGGGGAGGGGCAAGCAGAAAGAATCAAAGTGATAGAGTGCCAGGGATCCCAGCAGCCTGCAACAGGGCCCGGAGAGCCAGGCCAACTGATTCGCGTGGCCTGCCCTGCGGCTACAGAAGGCGTGGCGCCTCAGTGAAGCCATTAATTGGCAAGCAGGGAGGTTAGGGAAGGCCATTAGGTGGAATCCCACCAGCCAAGCCCACACGGACCCTTGGGCCGAGCTCGGGTTCTCAGAAGGGGAAGAAAGCGGTACAGTCCCATCCCCCACAGCGGACACTCCACCGAGGCAGTCAGCGGCCACCATCCGGGAAAGCTGAAGGATACACCGCCACTCTCCTTCAGAGTGCAACATCAAAACAGCGGACACTCCATCCAGGCAGTCAGTGGCCACCATCCGGGAAAGCTGAAGAATACACCACCACTCTCCAACAGCTTGTAACATCAAAACAGCCAGCAGCAGGACCCCGGAGATCCAGGCCAACTGATTCGCGCGGCCTGCCCCGCAGCTACAGAAGGCGTGGCGCCTCAGAGAAGCCATTAATTAGCAAGCAGGGAGGTTAGGGACTGCCATTAGGTGGAATCCCACCAGCCAAGCCCACCGCCCACGCCCGGAACAGGCCCAGTGATCTGCCAGCATTGTAGTCACGACACCCCAATTGGAATAGGGACAGAGCAGAGCCGCCTTCCACTCCCGGAACAGGCCCAGAGAGCCGCCAGCGTGATAGACACGTCACCCCAATTGGAGTAGGGGCACAGCCGCCGCCCGCACCTGCAAGGGAGACTTTTCAAGTATACAAGAGCAACATAAATAAATAGGGGGTAAATTTCAAAACACAACAGTTGCACCAAGCAGAAAGAAACGCGGGCAGTATGAAAAGACAAGGAAAGAAAGGACCACAAGCAATGCAGGTCAACTCAACTTTAGAAGAGGTAATAGCTGCAACAGATGGAATATCAGATAAAGAGTTCAGGATATATATGCTTCAGATGATCTGGAGTCTCAAGGAAGACATGAGACAGCAAAATCAGACAATGAAAGATCACATTGACAAACAAATCCAGGAAGTCAAAGATCAATTTCACAGGGAGATAGAGGTAATAAAAAACAAACAAATTGAAATTCTAGAAATGCAGGAAACAATAAACCAACTTAAAAACTCAATTGAGAATACTACCAGCAGAGTAGATCACTTAGAAGAGAGAACATCAGACAATGAAGACAAAGTATTTCAACTGGAAAAGAACATAGACAGCTCAGCAAGTCTGCTAAGAAACCATGAGCAGAACATCCAAGAATTATGGGACAATATCAAAAGACCAAATTTAAGAGTCATTGGGATACAGGAAGGCACAGAGCTCCATTCCAAAGGAATAAACAGTCTATTCAGTGAAATAATACGAGAAAACTTCCCAGAATTGAAGATTGAGACAGAATCCCAAATCCTAGAAGCCTACAGGACGCCGAATGTGCAAAATCATAAGAGATCCACACCTAGACACATTATAATGAAGATGTCCAACATACAGAATAAGGAGAGAATTTTAAAAGCTGCAAGAGAAAGAAAGCAGATTACATTTAGGGGTAAACCAATCAGGATAACAGCTGATCTCTCAACACAGACTCTGAAAGCTAGAAGATCCTGGAATAACATATTTCAAACACTGAAAGACAATGGGCTCCAACCAAGAATCGTGTATCCGGCGAAATTAAGCTTCAGGGTAGAAGATGAAATTAAAACCTTCCACAATAAACAAAAGTTAAAAGAATTCGCAGCTAGAAAACCATCTCTTCAAAAAATCCTTGGCAAAACATTACAGGAAGAGGAAATGGAAAACAACATTGAAAACCAACAATGGGAGGTAGGACAGTAAAGGGGGGAAAGTAGTCATAGAGAATAACAAATCAGGTTTAGTAACATCAATAAACAAATATGGATAGAAGAACAAACCATATCTCAATAATAACCCTAAATGTTAATGGCTTAAACTCACCAATTAAGAGACACAGGCTAGTAGAATGGATCAAAAAACAAGACCCAACAATATGCTGTCTACAGGAGACGCATTTGATAGGAAAAGATATACATAGACTGAAGGTGAAAGGTTGGGAAAAATCATATCACTCATATGGACCGCGGAAACAAGCAGGAGTGTCCATACTCATATCTAATAAAATAGATTTCAAGCCAAAGCTAATCAAAAGGGATATAGAAGGACACTTCATACTGCTCAAGGGAACCATACACCAACAAGACATAACAATCATAAATATATATGCCCCAAATAATGGTGCAGCTGTATTCATCAAGCAAACTCTTCTCAAGTTCAAGAGTCTAATAGACCAACATACAATAATCATGGGAGACTTCAACACACCTCTCTCACCACTGGACAGATCTTCCAAACAAAAGTTAAATAAGGAAACTATAGAACTCAATAACACAATTAACAACCTAGACTTAATTGACATATATAGACTATACCACCCAACATCAAGTAGCTACACTTTTTTCTCAGCAGCACATGGAACCTTCTCAAAAATAGACCATATACTATGTCACAGGGCAACTCTTAGACAATACAAAGGGGTAGAGATAATACCATGCATCTTATCTGATCATAATGGAATGAAACTGAAAATCAATGATAAAAGAAGAAAGGAAAAAGCAAGCATCACCTGGAGAATGAACAATAGGTTGCTGAGTGATCAATGGGTTTTAGAAGACATCAAGGAGGAAATTAAAAAATTCCTAGAGCTAAATGAAAACACAGACACAACATATCGGAATCTATGGGACACATTGAAAGCAGTTCTAAGAGGAAAATTCATTGCTTGGAGTTCATTCCTCAAAAAAAGAAAAAACCAACAAATAAATGATCTCATACTTCATCTCAAAATCCTAGAAAAAGAAGAGCAAAACAACAGCAAAAGAAGTAGAAGGCAAGAAATAATTAAAATCAGAGCTGAAATTAATGAAATTGAAACAAAAGAAACAATTGAAAAAATTGACAAAACTAAAAGCTGGTTCTTTGAAAAAATAAATAAAATTGACAGACCCTTAGCCATGCTAACGAAGAGAAGAAGAGAGAGAACCCAAATTACTAGCATACGGGATGAAAAAGGCAATATCACAACAGACACTTCAGAAATACAGAAGATAATCAGAAATTACTTTGAATCCTTATACTCCAATAAAATAGAAGATAGTGAAGGCATAGATAAATTCCTTGAGTCCTATGATCTGCCCAGATTGAGCCAGGAGGATATAGACAACCTAAACAGACCAATAACAATAGAGGAAATAGAAGAAACCATCAAAAGACTACCAACTAAGAAAAGCCCAGGACCGGATGGGTATACAGCAGAGTTTTACAAAACCTTTAAAGAGGAACTAACACCAATACTTTTCAAGCTATTTCAGGAAATAGAAAAAGAGGGAGAACTTCCAAATTCATTCTACGACGCCAACATCACCCTGATTCCGAAACCAGACAAAGACACATCAAAGAAGGAAAACTACAGACCAATATCTCTAATGAACCTTGACGCAAAAATCCTCAATAAAATTCTGGCGAATCGGATTCAAATACATATCAAAAAAATTATACATCATGATCAAGTAGGATTCATCCCTGGGATGCAAGGCTGGTTTAATATACGGAAATCAATAAATGTTATTCACCACATCAATAGACTTAAAAATAAGAACCATATGATCATCTCAATAGATGCAGAAAAAGCATTCGACAAAGTACAGCATCCCTTTATGTTCAAAACGCTAGAAAAATTAGGGATAACAGGATCATACCTCAACATTGTAAAAGCAATCTATGATAAGCCACAGGCCAGCATCATTCTGAATGGAGAAAAATTGAAGGCATTCCCTCTAAGATCTGGTACAAGACAGGGATGCCCTCTCTCACCACTTCTGTTCAACATAGTCCTCGAAACACTGGCCAGAGCAATTAGACAGTCAAAAGAAATTAAAGGCATAAAAATAGGAAAAGAAGAACTTAAATTATCACTATTTGCAGATGATATGATTCTATACCTAGCAGACCCAAAAGGGTCTACAAAGAAGCTATTAGAGCTAATAAATGAATTCAGCAAAGTGGCAGGATATAAGATCAACACGCATAAATCAAAGGCGTTCCTGTATATGAGCGACAAATCCTCTGAAACGGAAATGAGGACAACTACTCCATTCACAATATCCCCCCAAAAAATAAAATACTTGGGAATCAACCTAACAAAAGAGGTGAAAGATTTATACAATGAAAATTACAGAACCCTAAAGAAAGACATAGAAGAAGACCTTAGAAGATGGAAAAACATACCCTGCTCATGGATAGGCAGAACTAACATCATCAAAATGGCGATATTACCAAAAGTTCTCTATAAGTTCAATGCAATGCCAATCAAAATCCCAACAGCATATCTTGTAGAAATAGATAAAAGAATCATGAAATTCATATGGAATAATAAAAGACCCAGAATAGCAAAAACAATACTAAGCAGGAAGTGTGAATCAGGCGGTATAGCGATACCAGACTTCAAGCTATACTACAGAGCAATAGTAACAAAAACAGCATGGTACTGGTACCAAAACAGGCGGGTGGACCAATGGTACAGAATAGAGGACACAGTAACTAATCCACAAAACTACAACTATCTTATTTTTGATAAAGGGGCTAAAAGCATGCAATGGAGGAAGGATAGCATCTTCAACAAATGGTGCTGGGAAAACTGGAAATCCATTTGCACCAAAATGAATCTGAATCCCTATCTCTCGCCGTGCACAAAAGTTAACTCAAAATGGATCAAGGAGCTTGATATTAAATCAGAGACACGGCATCTGATAGAAGAAAAAGTTGGTTATGATCTACACGCTGTGGGATCGGGCTCCAAATTCCTCAATAGGACACCCATAGCGCTAGAGTTAACAAATAGAATCAACAAATGGGACTTACTCAAACTAAAAAGTTTTTTCTCAGCAAAAGAAACAATAAGAGAGATAAATAGGGAGCCTACATCCTGGGAACAAATCTTTACTCCACACACTTCAGATAGAGCCCTAATAACCAGAATATACAAAGAACTCAAAAAATTAGACAATAAGATGACAAATAACCCAATCAATAAATGGGCCAAGGACCTGAACAGACACTTCTCAGAGGAGGACATACAATCAATCAACAAGTACATGAAAAAATGCTCACCATCGCTAGCAGTCAGAGAAATGCAAATCAAAACTACCCTAAGATACCATCTCACTCCAGTAAGACTGGCAGCCATTAGGAAGTCAAACAACAATAAGTGCTGGAGAGGATGCGGGGAAAAGGGCACTCTTGTTCATTGCTGGTGGGACTGCAAATTGGTGCAGCCAATTTGGAAAGCAGTATGGAGATTTCTCGGAAAGCTGGGAATGGAACCACCATTTGACCCAGCTATTCCCCTTCTCGGTCTATTCCCTAAAGCCCTAACAAGAGCATGCTACAGGGACACTGCTACATCGATGTTCATAGCAGCTCAATTCACGATAGCAAGACTGTGGAACCAGCCTAGATGCCCTTCAATAGATGAATGGATAAAAAAAATGTGGCATTTATACACTATGGAGTATTACTCTGCATTGAAAAATGACAAAATTATAGAATTTGGAGAGAAATGGATGGCATTAGAGCAGATTATGCTAAGTGAAGCTAGTCAATCTTTAAAAAACAAATACCAAATGACTCCTTTGATATAAGGGGTGTAAACAAGGACAGGGTAGGGACGAAGAGCTTGAGAAGAATATTTACAGTAAACAGGGATGAGAGGTGGGAGGGAAAGGGAGTGAGAAGGGAAATTGCATGGAAATGGAAGGCGATCCTCAGGGTTATACAAAATGTCATATAAGAGGTAAGGAGGGGTAAGTCAAGAGAATACAAATGGAAGACATGATTTACAGTAGAAGGGGTAGAGAGAGAAAAGGGGAGGGGAGGGGAGGGGAGGGGAGGGGGGATAGTAGACAATAGGACAGACAGCAGAATACATCAGACACTAGAAAGGCAATATGTCAATCAATGGAAGGGTAACTGATGTGATACAGCAATTTGTATACGGGGTAAAAGCGGGAGTTCATAATCCACTTGAATCAAACCGTGTAATATGATGTATTAAGAACTATGTAATGTTATGAACGACCAATAAAAAAAAAATAAAAAATAAAGAGTTAAACAGAGAGATATGCTATAGCTGTGTATTGAGAAACTTAATATTATAAATGTCAACTTTCCTCAAATTAATCTACAGATCCACAACAATTATAGTTGTAATTTCTGCAAGTATTCTATTACACTGACAAAATAATTCTAAATGTGTATTGAACATGAAAAAAAGAGAAAAAAAACACTAGTATAACTGAACAATATTTTTAAAAAAGGAAAAAGTTGGAGGACTCACACCATCTCATTACAAGATTTACTATAAAGCTACAGTAATCAAGACAGCATGATATTAGCATAAAGACAGACAAATAACAATGGAAAACAATTGAGTCCAGAAATACACTTAATAGTTAACTTGTTTTCAACATGATACCAAAGCTTTGAAATGAGAAAAAAGAAAAACCTTTTTAACAAACATACTGAAACAAAATAGAAATGTGAGAGAGAAAATGACTTTCAACTCCTATCTCACCATCCACAAAAATTAATTTGACACAGAATTTAGACCTAACAATCAAAGCTTAAACTATGGAGCTTCTAGAATAGTAGGCTATCTTCAAGACTTGGATATGAAAGTTCTAGAACAGAAAAACTAAATTAAATTGGTTTTTAAAAAATCAGAAATACAATTACCTTGGAGCGTATGTGTCAGGGCAGAGACTTGCTGCAAAGGAGCAAGAAGTTGCTCACTGGAGTGATCATGTTATACAGGTGTATCCATTTGAATCCATCAAATTATACACTTAAGATTCCTGAATTTCATTACACATAATTTTTATCTCAAAACTACAAACATATATTAAACTCCAGTTAGCAAGTTTACTTTTCACAGTGGTATGGTTGAGCAATCCTGAGGCTACATTCTGTGTATTTGAGCATGGGCAAATTAGCAATTATATTGAGAATGGGAAACAGCTTTCTCAGGATTGGAGAAAGTAGTTATAAATATGGAGCAAAGACTAGAATGCATCCTGTATTGTTGGACTGAATTAAAGGATCAGCACAAATTTGTGGTTATATATACATACATAAAGAGGGGGAAATTTTGTATATATTTTGTACCCGTGCATGTTAGCTCTGAGAGGACCTTAAGCAATGACACACAGGTAGAAATAAGCACACTTGGTACCCAAGATCTTGGCTTATAAATACCATTCTTTTCTAAAAACTCAAGGCTCCATGGAGAAAATGCTGATTCTAGGGTTGGAACAGAAATAATAAAAGATCATCCTGAAGTACCTGAGAAGAAAGTGCTTAAAGCACTATCAAAAGGACAAATAAGGGCTGGGACTGTAACTCAGGGGCAGAGTGCTTTCCTAGCCTGTGTGAGGCACTGGGTTTGATCCTCAGTACCACATAAAAAATAAAATATATATATATAAAATAAAGGCATGCTGTCCATCTACAACTACAAAAAAAAAAAAAAAAGGACACAGAGCTGTCTTGAAAGAGTCCCATTGGACAAATCTAGGACAATTGATCAAATCGGCTGATGTTAAATATGGTGAGTGAAATTCTCATTTACACAATATCTAGATAATCTTCATAGAATATATCTCCACCTTCAAGGGCAGACCTGGTGAACACCATCTTATCCAAATGATCTAAGTCAACATCCATAACACCTGGGCAACCTGAAGTCACGTGCTTCCAGATTCAATGCACTGAGAAGGACGTATCACATCATCTCTACCAAAAGGACATGGCCTGAGACTCATCATAGTCAAACTTAAGGATGTCCTATGAAACAGCCAGGTGGTTCTCTTTTAAAATATCAAGGTTAAGTAAGACAAAGAAAGCTGAGAGACTGTTCCAAAAAAGGAGACCAAAGAGATCTGACAACTACTTCTATACATGATGCTGGATTAGATGGGACTGGGGAAAAAAAATAGCTGTAAGGGACACTATTAGGACCAAGGATAAAACTTAAATAGGGACTATGAATTAGACAATAGTTCATATAATGTTATGTTTCCTGAATGTAACATCCTTACTTTCAGAAAATATCACCTAATGGATTCATAGAAAAAGGACATAATGTCTTGTATTTACACTCAAAGGGCTCAGAAAAAAAATTTCTATATATAAAACATTATATATATATATATATATAAAAACATTATATATATGTGTATGTGTGTGTGTGTGTGTGTGTGTGTGTGTGTACACACAAAATTGATGCGCATTGATATGAAACAGAGAGACAGGGAAACAAAGAAGGGAGAATGGTAAGGTAAAAGTGCAGGTATACTGGAACTACTTATAATATTCTGGCTACTTTTCTATAAATTTGAAATTACATCAAAATAAAAAAACTTCAAATAATTAAAATTATGTAATATTTTGAAATATGTATTAGTAATCAATAAATTGATGTTCTTTGGAAATTCCTACAATCCTAGTGGCTCAGGAGGCCGAGGCACAAGTATCACAAGTTCAAAACTTGGTGAGTCCCTAAGCAACTTAGCAAGACCCTGACTCAAAATAAGAAATAAAAAATGGGGTGGGGAATGTCACTGAATGGCCCTGGGTTCAATTTCTGGTAACAAAAAAATAAATTATTTCTTAAAACAAGTATTGAAATGTTATACTATACCCCATAATTGTGTCAATTAAAATAAAAATTCTTAACTCTTTAAAAATTAAAATAATATATCTAATATTAGCACAAGTTTTTAACATTAATTTTCTAAAACTGGAAATTAAAGATTATTCTGGATACATGCTCATGTATTTAATCAATTCTGTAACTATGTCTCTCTTTGATACCACATCACTAGTGGTTTTGGATTTTATATATTTTTTTCATATTTTATCCTTTAAGTTGAATCTGTAAATATTTAAACCTATTTTCACAGGTCTGTTTTTCTCCTATTTAAAGTGCTTTCTTCAGTAAATATTTATTATAAGATGAATCTGGTTTTTAAAAATATTATTTTCATGATTCTTCTAAATAGTGAATCAAATTTAGATTCTGCAAAATGATAAGTCTTTATCAATTTCAACCCATTCCAGAAGAGAATATAAACTTATTAAAAGTAAAATCTTTATCAAAAGTTCTTTTCCACATATCGAGTTGAGCACTCATTCACTAATTTGTCTGCTTCTTCTCTTGTTTTTATCTTAGTAAATATCAATCTCTCCCTATTTTCAAGCTTTGGTTTTGGTTTGTTTGTTTTGTTTTTGCTGGGTACCTGAGGGGGTTGAACTCAGGGGCACTCACCTACTGAGCCACATCCCCAGCCCTATTTTGTATTTCATTTAAAGACAGGGTCTCACTGAGTTGGTTAATGCCTCAATGTTGCTGAGGCTGGCTTTGAACTTGCCATCCTCTTACCTCAGCCTCTGGGATTACAGGCATGTGCCACCATGCCCAGCTCAAGCTTTGTTTTAAATAATAGCTACTTACTTTACTTTGAGAACTAAAGTTTTTGGCTATTCCTTTCATCGAATAATTTGATTAAATACTTCCAACTGATTATGAATAAAATGCAATCAAAATGAAGATGAATTCTTCACTATAGTTAACATGCAGTTGATTTGCCAAGTAATTAATTCTTCAAAATCTCAAACATTTACAAGATTCAGTTGATGGAGAAATAGATACTGTCTGTTATACTAAGAGTTTTTGGTTTGTTTCTTTAACATCAGTTTCAATGTCAAAAAAAAAGTACTCCATGTACATATAAAAATATTTGTAAAGTTGAACTACTAGCAGTTACTATTTTAATAAAATATTGAAATTTGGAGGCAAGTGGGAGCTGTGTATGTACCACAATCGATCCAAGTACATTTATGAACCAGAGATGTCACCATGAGAACATAGTTTTTGCTTTGGTGCTGTGCTCTAGCAGAACATATTCATAAGATCACCATAGACACAAATAATTTCACTTTAAATGTTGAACTTTTTATTAAATTTGTTACATAATTCACAATAATGTCACATGTTTCTCCTTCAATAAACTTCTGGAAGCTTAACTTTGATTTCATAAAATTGTCAGATGGAAAAAAGAAGCCATTTATAGTCAACTTAATTGACTTCCTATTTGAATATCTGATGACCCTAATATAAAACTGGAATTATTTAACTGTTTACAAAATTCTTCTATTGCTAATAGGGCCAACACTTTCACATTGCTTTGCACATGCAAAAAATAATAATCTTAGTATTAAAAATCATTGAAATTAATTTAGAAAAATAGACATTTGATCTACATGAAAAAATCACTTCAAAGAGTGAAGTGTAAACAAGCTTTTCCACAGCTGCACGTTAAATTGTTTTCTTTGAACATAATCCTCTTAAAATAACTTCTAACTCTGAAGTAGGTAATGTTGCTCCTTTGGCGGATGTGTGTCTTCTGCTTTTTATGTTTCATGACATCACTAAAATCTCTCAGTAGGTGGTAAATGTCAACAAACATTTTGTGCAAATTTTTTATTTATCATTGTGTTAGTTTTCCTTCACTATATCAAATACCTGAGATAAATTAGCTTATACATGGAAAAGGTTTATTTTGGCTCATAGTTTTGAAAGTTTTAGTCCATGATTGATTGTCCAATTGCTTTGGGTGGACAGCACATGGTAGAGCAAAGCTGCTCACTTCATTGTTGGGAAGTGAAAGAGGGGAAGAGGAAAGAGCTGAAGTCCCACAATTCCCTTTAAGGACACACCTCCAATGACCTAACAGCCTCCCAATAAGTCCCACCTCTTAAAGGGTCCACCACCTCTCAACAGTACCAACCTGAGAACAAAACCTTTACTACATGTTCCTTTTGATAACATCCCAGATCCAAACTGTAACCTTAACAAAGGAACCTTGACAAAGGAACATTTTAGAACTAATTTTTCATTAAACTTGTTCTTTCAGGATTTTGAATTTGTTTTACTGTCATTATTGGTTTTCTTTTTAGTCTTTCTTCTTACAGCAGCTCATTGTTGCTGAAATTACTTACTATGAAAATTTTAAGTAACTACCAAGTAACAAATGACAAAACCATTATAACAAGAAAGTTCACACTATTTTCTAAATATGTCATCTGTATCAGTACTGCTCAGTCTTTTTATCCAACACATCTCTTACACAAACCTAACCTGTGATTTCTGGTGTTTCCTACTAATGGGGAATATTTTGGCTTTGTGAATCTTCCTGGTTATGGCCCAGCACATATCAGAGCACAACTGACTGGTAGACTGGGGGATAGGAGAAGAAGAAGATAGAGAAGAAGCTGCTCTACTCATTCAAGTGGATGACTGTCTTTGTGTGTGTGTATGTGTGTGTGGTGCTGGGGATTGAACCCAGGGCCTTATGTATGCAAGGCAAGCACTCTACCAACTGAGCTATATTCCCTAGCCCAGGATGGCTGTCTTTGTAACAGCTAGCCTCTGCATGTAGTTCTTGAAAAATAGTGGTTAAATACATTGCATCTGGGAAGATTGGGAAGGAGTATATATACATCAAAATGTTATACCATACTTCATAAATATGCATAATTATGTGTCAATTAAACAGAAAAGTATATGTTAAAATTATAAAATTAAAAGAGACACACTATTATTGGTCCCTTTCCATGTTTAACCACATTAGATTTAAAAACTCTTCATTGCTTATGCATGAACATGTGCATATCACATGTGACCATGGTAGAACCAAAAGCATAAGCTAGAGGGTTATTGTATTAGATTTGTGTGCTAGATAACATATTTTATTTATTTATAAAATAGGAATAATAGCATAGCTACTCATTGGGTTCTTATTAGGATATAAGTGAATAAATATAAATATGACTGGGTCAAGAAAATTGTATTTTGGAATTAGAGATTACAATAATTACTGCTTTCTAGAAGAAAATAAAATACTATATGATTCCTTCAACAATTCCTCATTGTTGAAATTGTTAGGAACCAACATGTTTTCCAAATCTTTCACTGTCATCAGTGTTCTCCAAATATTCTACTTGCCAACTCTTAGCCCAAATTGTATTTCTGCAGATAACAATAATTTTATTGCTGCAACCTCAACAATTTGCTTTTTTGGGAAGCTATACTGAGTGTATGTTGGCTTATGTTAAACTTAAAATCTAAAAAATAAAAAACTCAAATATATTTCACATGACCTGCTACTAAATCACAGTTTCTTATTTCAAAATCAAACAGCTGGTTTTATGAATATATGTTCCAAATTCTCTATTTATCCTTTATTGTCTAATCTGGTTATCTCTATTTCTTTTAAGATATTTTTGATCATCCAAATGAGTAGCTTTGGATTATTTGTCATTAAGAGGATAGATTTGAATTTAAATAGTTTAAAGTTTAAATATCAGTCCCACCTCTCATTAACTATATGGCTTTGGGCAATTTCAGCCTAAGTCTGTTTTCTCATCTGTCAAATAACAACAACAAAAAAATATTTCATCTCACAGGATTCTTGGGATGATTAACTGTTATAACTGATCTACTGCTCAAAGTATTTTCATATAAATAAAATATTGCTGCAAAGATAATACTTATTATATATAACATAACATCAAGTATTAAATTCAACATGTCAAGTATTACTACTTATATGTCAAGAAAGTGTAATTATAGAAAATTATTCAACAGAATAAAAATGATGTCTGTGACAGTTCAATAACAACCTCTTTCCAGGGTTGGGGATGTAGCTCAGTGGTAGAGTGCATGTTTTGCATCTGTGAGACCCTGGGTTGGATCCCCCAGCACCACAAAAACAAACAAACAAACAAACCCAACTTTTTTTAGGTAATAAGGATATGACTTTTGACAGCTACAAATTAATTTTATCTATCAATCAATTTTAAAACTGTACCAGTAATAATAACTTCTTATAGTCAAATCATTCTTTTTCTAATGCAATATCTTTGTGTCTCATTTTCATTCTTTTCTGCAATTCTTTGCATGTGTCCATATCAGTGAAAGCAAGTTCTCAGACAGAAAATGTATCTTCAACCCAGCATGCAAGCAAGCAGAGAGCATAGCATCATGGACACACTGATGTTCAAAAAGCACTTGCTGATGACGATTGAATGTCTTCTAAGTATAGATATTTAATAATAATAAGAACCAACACTTCATAATTCTGTTCTCAGCACTTTGCATGTATAAACCTATGTACTCCTGTAATGATCTACAGCTGATGCTACTATTGTCCCACTTTTAAAATGAGGAAACATTGTGTAGCTGTCCAAGTGATACAGCTAGGTTGCAAACACAGAGAGTGAGGTATCACCATGCTTTCCACTCTAACTCTGTTACTTTCTGCTGTAGGAGACACTAAGTGCCACAAACCATGACCAAACTCGGTTGCTCTAACCCAGAGGGAGCCCCCTGCTGCCTGGAAGAGCACACAAAGGGAATACATCCCAAGATGACACAACCCAAGGGCTGCGCCAATACTAAAATGATGCCACCTATTTCTCTCTGAGCCAACTTTTTCCATCTTCTGCATTGTTTTCAAAGCACCTTACACCAGAACTACTTCTCTCTCCCTCCCTCACTATCTGGGTAGACATTGTGGGTGTCAGGGTGAAGGGATGGTGGGGAGGGCGACACTGCACCTCGTACCTTATATTTGGCTGTAGAATAAAGTGCAGCACCTCTCAGGGTGTTTCTCCCTCACTGCACAGACCAAAAATCTCACCCCAGCTATCACAACCTGGTTCATCTTTCCTTTGCCCTACTTTTTTTTTTAAGCTCCTCCATCACAGCTTTTCCATTTAGAATATTACACAGAGGAACAAAGGTGAAGGAGTGATGGCAACTCCTCATCACATTCTCCATGGTGCTAGGTGGCTGGCACATCCCGAGCAGCCAACCTATCTCCAGCCTCTGCCTGCCTGAATACCCCTTCTCTGCTGCCACCAGAGCCAGGTCTATCTGCAGTGTGGCCGGCCACCCTGTTCCTCCTCCCCTTTGCTCCATTTCCCCTTCCTCTGAGTGCTTTCGCCACCATCGGGCACCATTCCAGCAACTTCTGCTGGACAGAGCCCTTCTGCTGAGCAGCCACAAATCCCTGGTGAATGCCAGAAGCTTCCCTTACATGCTTGCTGGAGAAGTCAGTTCTCAGGATCCCAGCTCATGTCCTCTCTCCTCCAGAACCACAGTGATGCTCTGACATTTGCCAATATATGCCTCCATACACGTTCCTTCATCCATTTTTCCTCAGGGGGAAAGGCCACTCACACCTTGAGGATGTATAAACTGAGTCTGAAGATCAGTAACTGGAGACGGGGAGTGGAGACCATCTTCCTCAGAGTCTGATACACTCCAGCTCAGTGTCTCACCTCTAGGTGATACTTCTGGGTCTGTTTACTGATGCTCACAGGCACAGGAAACTCACCCTAGCCCTTGGAGTGGAACCTTTTCCCCCCACTCCAATTCAGTGCTCTTTCCACTACAGGAGTAAGGATGCTTCCCTCCAGATCCCCGAGGAACACAATCTCCCTCTGCAAGCCTCCCACAGCACATGGTGTAAATCACTCCCACCTCCTTCAGCCTCGGTGATTTCCATAACTGACTTACCCCCATCGCTATCTTGGAGGGCAAGGCCATCTTGTTCATATTTAGAGTCAACCCCCTTTCTCCCACTCTGGAGATGCTCAGCGATATCTGTGTTATGGGGTTATTTTAAAATAGACAAGAAGGCTGGGGATGTGGCTCAAGCGGTAGCGCGCTCGCCTGGCATGCATGCGACCCAGGTTCCATCCTCAGCACCACATACCAACAAAGATGTTGTGTCCGCCGAGAACTAAAAAATAAATATTTAAAAATAAAAAAAAATAGACAAGGGTCTGATAGAAATGACTTTCATTAATACTTAGGGTCAAGCTTATACACAACAGGAATTGGAGCAGCTGACTTTTCTTCTACGTGACTCTGATCCTGATCTGACCCATACACCCAGCATTACTAAACACAATAGATACTGCCTTCATCTGTCCTTCCATTGGGGTTGAGTAATGACATCTCTTACAGCCCTTATCACAGTGGGTCCCGTACAATTTTTCCCTCATCTTGTCTAGACAGGGAGTTCATCAAGGACCAGAGACTAAGCGATTCACCTAGGACCACCTACCATTCATAGTTCTTAAATGGATGAAGATTGCATGAATTAGATTGTCCACTTGAAATAGGAAGTGAGGCAAGTTGATGATGGCTGGTAGGATCTCAGAGTCTTAGATCTGAAGATGTTTGTGTTGAAAGACACTTTGGAAATGAGGCCTCACTCCCTCATTTTAACAAAGGGGACACCCAGGAAAGTTGAGCAACTTGCCCAAAGGCACAGTTAGTCACTGAGCTGGAAGTGGACCTTTGGTCTTCTGGTTCCCAATTCAGAGATTCCTATCCCTTTGACAGAAGAAAAAAGACTTAGATATCTTTCAGTGTTCCCATTTCCTCATCAATCTAGGAGCCTCTGGAAACTAGTTTCAAAACTGTTCTTTTCTCTGGGTCTTCTATATGAGATGGCTGTGGAAGTTATGAAGAATTTGGCTGAATGGCTGAAAAGCTTTGTTTGCATTCACATTCTCTCCTTTTCCTCCACAGTGGCTTTCACTTTGCGTAATCTACCTTCATCTAAAAGGTGGACAAAGTTTTACATTGAAAGAGTTTCATCACATAGTTATTTAATAGTAAAATTTGTATCCAGTATAAATGTCCAAAAACAGGGAGTCAGGAATGTAGTTCAGTGGTAGAGCACTTGCCTATCCTGTGTGATGCTCTGGATTCTATCCCCAGTACTGGGGGAAAAGAAAATAGGAAAACATGAACTAAATCATGGTACAACTATATAGTGGCAGATACTGTTGTACAGCAATTCAATGATTCGTTGAAAATCTTATTTTAATAATACATTAATCCATGCATAACATGAAAAATATTAATGTTAGCTGACATTAAATGGGTGCTTAATATATACTGAGCTCTAGCTAAGGATTCTATCTGCATCTTCTTATTTAGTCCTGACAGAGTTCTTACTTACTGTTTTCTCCATTTTACACAGGAGAATACTGAGGCTTAGGGGGCTCACTAATCACCAAGGTAGCACAAGTAAAAAGAGGAGTGAGAAATTTTAGAAAAATGTTTTTATTATAGTAACCTTAAAAACCAAGTACATAACTTTATGTATAATCATATTATTCCAACTATCTATTTTGTTCAAAGGAAATACCACTTAAGGGACTTGTTAATGGTTTTTGGAAATATGTATAGCTTTTGTTTCCTAAGGATATTAAATATTTTTAAATATTCTATGATGGATAAATATTTGCTACATTTTATTTGTTTATTTATTTAAAAACATAAAGAAAGATTTTTTTAAAAAATATTGCTCTTATTTACCAGAATTTGAAAAACAATAAAAGAGGGAACTAACCTCTGTTGCTATATTCCTCTTTTCTGCTACTGAATTCCAAAAACTGAGTAATTTATAAAGAATAGAGATTTTAAAATGGCCAATAATTTTATTGAAAATTGTGCAACATCTTTAGTCATCAGGTAAATGCAAACCAAAACTACACTGAGATTCCATCTCTCCCCAGTCAGAGTAGGTATCATCAAGAACTTTTTTTTTTTTAAGCACTGGGAAGGATTTAGAGAAAAAGGAACCTTAATAAACTGTTGGTAGGGTGTAAATCATTACAATTAATATGGAAATCAGTATGGAGGTTCCTTCAAAAACTGAAAATAGAACTACTTTGATCCAGCTATGCCACTCTTTGGTATAGACCAAGGAATTAGCTAGCATAACACACAGCCACTGGCAGACCCACATTTATTGTGGCACTACTCGCAAGAGCCAAGTTGTGGAATCGGTCTAGGTACCTGTCAACAGATGAACAGATAGAGAGAGTGTGGTAATAAATACAGAATAGAGTATTGTTTAGGCATAAAGAAGAAACTGGAGATCATCATGTTAAGCAAAACAAACCAGACTCAGAAAGACGAGTATTCCATGTTTTCTCTCCTATGTGAAACCTAGAAAAAAAACATGACGTGAAAGTAGATGGGAAACGAAAAGAAAAAGGGAATGGGGTGTGAGGTGCCAGGGGGAAGAACAAGGGTCCGGGAAACGACCAAAGTAGACACATGTACATATACTCCACAATGAACTCGTTGGTCTGTATAATTAATACACACTGATTTTTTAAAAAAGAATAGTGGTTTAATAAGGCTACGGGGACCCCACCCACCTTCATGACGACTTCATCTAACCCGAGTTACTTTTCAAAGGCCCAACCTTCAAAATTCCATGAACCCATGAATTTGGGGATTAAGTTTCCAACTTGGTTTTTGGAGGTAATGTTTAAACCATAGGGTTGCCTTATGAAAAGGCATGAGAATGGGAGAGAAGCTGACCCCACACCCCACTCACACCTCCTCCAGACCCCCTCCCTGAGGTCTAGTATAGGTCCTGCCTGCACCAGTAAGAACTTTTCCAACCCAGAATCCTGAGATGGGGAACAAGAACTGCTTGTCTCATAGTTTCAGCTACATGAACACCAATCTTGGACATTCTCCAAAGAATTTCCCCAGAAGGATCCTGAGTGGGAAATTCTGAACCCCCTTCCCTGAACTGTATTCTTCATCAGAGAGTAAGTAACTTACACCCACCTCAGACCCGCAGTCTCTGTACTGGGGATTTCAATGATTGCACAAGGGGTGCTGTAGAGAAGGCCAAGGCGGCCAGGGGTGGACACAAGAATCGCTGCCCATTTTCTGCTCCTAGTCAGCTATGCCTGGGTTTCCCCCAGAATGACCTGTAGTTCAGGGAATGGTAGCAATGAATGCTTTGAGCTGTATCTGGTTGTTGCTGCCCCCAGCTTGGACAACCTCTCAGTTCTTTTGAAGCCCTGGGACTAAGCTTCTTCATATAGTCACTACCCTTCAGAAGCATGTGCACACACATTGACACACACACAGAGACACAATCACCTCCACATGTTCATAGGGCAGGGCACATCACAGACTCTCATAAAGCTAGTGCAAGGAGGAAGCTGGGCAGTGGGCAAAGTGTCTGACAAGCTGCTTTCTTCATGATCTGCCTGGCTGGCTCTTCCTCTACCTGAGCCCACATGCTGGAGTATCCCAGGGCTCAACCTGCCCCATATCTGCTCTCCCACTACTGACATCCCTGTTGATGTCAACAAGACCCATTAATAAGCCAACAGTCCTCCAATATGTTTCCAGCCAGGACTCTCCAAGTAACTCTTTCTTATAAGCCAATGATATTTATAGACAGCATAATTTTAATTTTGAGTTAATTTTTATATATGGTAAGAGGTAGGGTCTGGTTTCATTATTCTGCACATGAATAGTCAATTTTCCCATCACTAATTTTATCGAAGAGATTTAACTTTCTCCAATGCCTTTCTTACGGTTTTTGTTGAAAATCAGTTGGCTATAGGTGTGTGGATTTTTTATTATTATTATTTTTTTTTACTAGGGATTGAACCTAGGGCCTTGTGCATACAAGGCATGCACTCTACCAACTGAGCTATATCCCCAGCCTGTGTGATTTTTTTTCTGAGTTCTCTGCTTCATTCCATTGGTTTAGAGGCCTGTCTTTTTGCCAGAACCATGCTGTTTTGTTTCTGTAGATTTGTAATAAGTTTTGAAGTCCAGTATTGTGTATTTCCAGCTTTGTTCTTTTTGCTCAGGATTGCTTTGGCTCTTTGGGGAGTCTTTGTCGTTTGTTTGTTCTGGAACTGCATACAACCTGTATATCACTTTGAGTGGTCTTGATATTTTAACAATATTAATTCTTTCAATCCATGAACATGGGATTTCTCTCCAGGGTGTGTGTGTGTGTGTGTGTGTGTGTGTGTGTGTGTGTGTGTCTTTTTAAATCTTCTTCATCAGTGTTTGCAATTTTTGTTGTAGAGGTTATTCGCTTCCTTGGTTAAATTTATTCCTGGGGTTTTTTGTTTGCTTGCTTGTTTGTTTTTACTCCTGTAGATGGAATTGCTGTCTCAACAACTTTATTATTAGTGTGTAAAAATGCTGCTGCTTTCTGTATGTTAACTTTGTGTCCTGGGATCTTACTGAAGTTGCTTACTGGTTCTAATGATTATTTTATTTTATTTTGTTTTGTTTTTTTGTGGAATCTTTAGGTTCTTCCACATACAAAATCATGTCAACTGTGAATGAATAATTTGACTTCCTCCCTTTCCAATCTCAATGCCTTTTTTTCCTTCTTGCCTTATTGCTCTAGCTTAGAATTACAATGCTATTTAATAAGAGTACAATGATTTTTTTTAGTCTCTACTTTCAATTATTTCTGTTCTTACCTTTGTTATTTCTTTTATTCTACTAATTTTGGATTTGGTTTGTTTCTACATTTTTAGTGTCATTAGTTGAATCATTAGGTTGCTTACTTGAAATATTTCTTTTTTTTTCATGTAGGTTCTATTGCTATAAAATTCCCCCTCTTAGTGCTGTTTTGTTGTAAGTTTTGGCATTTTGTGTTTTCATTTTCATTTGTTTCAAGAAATTTTTTTAATTATGCTTTTGATTTCTTCTTTGACCCATTGGTCATTCAAGAGTATGCCATTTAATTTGCCTGTATTTATAGAATTTCTAAGTTTTCTAAGTTTTATTCCATTGTGATCAGAAAGTAGACCTGCTACCACTTCAAATTTTTTAACTTATTGAGACTTGTTCTGTGATTTAACACATGGTCTATCCTGGAGAATGGTCCATATACTGATGAGAAGAAAGTATATTTTTTTGCATCTGTTGGCTAAATTGTTCTGTAAGTGTCTGTTGTGTCCATTCAGTATTGGTGTATAGCATAGTTTAATAGCAAAGTTTATTTGTTGATTTTTGTCTGGATGATTGGTCTGTTGTGAAGTGCCAAAGACCCCAGCTATTGCTGTATTAAAGTCTATAACTCCTTTTTTTTAAAATTTCTTCTTTTACAGCCTGAAATACTTGCATTATTTAATTTGGTGCTCTAGTGTTGGGAGCACATTTATTTATAATTATTGTTTCCTTTCTTTGGATTGTCCCTTTATCACTATATAGTAGCCATCTTTATCTCTTTTTACAGTTTTGATTTAAAGTTTATTTTATCTGAATATAGGTGTTTCTGAAAAGAGAAATGGGAGATGTGAAATAATAAATAAATGACCAAATGAAACTTCCAGAGATGAAAAATAAAATGTCCAAAATAAAAAGTTTACTGGATAAAATTATTAGCTAATGAACATTAGAAGGAAAAAAAAACAGTAAATTTTAAAAGAGAGTAATATCTGAGTTAAGATGCAGAAATAAAGCAAGCTAAAAATAAATTATCCAAACAGCAGTGATATATGCAGCAGTATCAGGTGGTCAAGATTATATATACAACTGGAGTCCTGGAGGGAGCACAGAAAAAATATTTAAATACATGATGTTCAAATTTTTTTTCCAAATAAGATGAAGAATATGAACTCACAAATCCAAGAAATTCAACAAATCTCAACAGAATAAGCACAAAGAGACTCATGGCAAGGCAGATCATAATAAAATTGCTGAAAATCAATGATGAAGGGAATTATTGTAAAAATCAGGAAAAGAAAACATACATTAATGCAAGGGAAATGAAGATAAGAATTATCACGGATCTCTCATGAACAAGCCAGAAGAAAATGGACCCACATTTTTTTAAAATTTAAAAATGGGGAAAAAGAGTCAACCCGGAAATCAATTAAAAAAAAAAAGACCTTCAAAGACAAAGTTGAAATAAAAGAATTTTCAGACAAATTAAAACTAGGAGAATTCATTGTCACAAAGACTTCACAAAATGTTGAAGTGGTTTAGACTCAAGGACAGACAAAAATTTCAAATGGAATAAGTTCACACAAAATGATGAATAGTCTCAGAAATAGTAAATATGTAGGTAACTGAAAGAACCTTGTCTTGTTTTTAAAGGTCTTGAATATATGTGATTTTTAAGGTGAAAAAAGGGGATCTTGTGAGATTTATATCATGTGGAGAAATAAAATCTATCACGATAACAGAACAAAGAAAAGGAAGGAGAGAAAAAAGGTATGTTGGCTCCTTGTGTTTTGACTTTTCTGGGAAGTGTTAGACATGTACCTCTTATCCTTCTACCTTTCTTATTCCATCAAACCCTACTGAACCCAATCTTGGCCTTCATTATCACCTCCATACCAATTCTTCAACTCTATTGCATTCCTTTGTCTTCCAACTAACTCAGCAGGAGCCTATGGCCCTCACATGGATTCACAGATGCTACAGTGCCAAGAATTGGACAGTATCCATCTCAAAACCTTCTCTTCATCCAGGTAAAGAGAGATAATTCAGTCTTCCAGTTTCTTTGCCTCCAGCGATTCTCTGACCATGACCCCTTGCTTCCAATGCTCTGCTTTGCCTTGCCTAACGCCAAGCTGTCTACATCCTTCATTCAGTTTCTTCATTTTTTTAGAATTCATTGCTGTAATTAATTGCTTAAGAAATTCACTGGTAACTCAAGGGGTCCTATTACCATTGTGTGCATCTCATCTCTGCCTGGCTTCCAACACTGCTCTATCTTCCTTCTGTCAATCTCTATTTAGTTCCTTGGTGGAACTCATAATTTCACCTCAGATATTTGCTTTTTTGTTTTCTTCTAGGTTGACCTTCCCTCTTTCTTCCTATGGTAGACATTTTTTTTTAAGTTTTTTACTTCCCAGCCTATAAGCCACCCATACTTCTTCCTGTGTTTGAAGAAATTTCCCTCTGTCGGGGACAGACTTCTAAACTAGCCCCCAGGAGTTCCAAGCCCTTTGGGCATAGACCCTTTCTCCCAGTAACTCAGAAACTAATGCTGTGAATTTCCTGTTATTTAAACACTAATTTCAGATGTAATTAAGTTCCAACATCAATTGACCTTAACATAAGGAGATTATCCAGGTTGGCCTGACCTAATCACAAGAATCCTTTAAATCTGGTTTAGAGGTCAGAGATAAAGTCAGAGAGTACAGAGAGGGATTCAATCAGGGGGAAAAAAAATTCTTCATTGTTGACCTTGAAGATGGAGGGATCACATGGCAAGGAATTGAGGCATTCTCTATTCTCTAAGAATGGCCCCCTAGCTGCCAGTCAGGAAACGGAGACCTTAATGTTACAACCAAAAGGAGCTGGATTTTAGCACAACCTGTGAATTTAGAAGAGGATTTCAAGCTCTAGATGAGAATGCAGCCTGGCCAATACCTTGATCTCTTATAAAACCCTGAAAGGGAGCCCAAGAGTCTTGCCCTGCAGCTATGAGCCAATAAACAGTTGGTTGTTTTAAACCACCAAGCTTGTGATAATTGCTATGCAGCAGGAAAAAAAAAACCTACTACACCCACATTATGAATTTGGGTAAGAGCAGAAACCATGTACTGGCAAGATGTAAGCATGCACCTTGAGGTTTTGCCTCTCAGATCTACTCACTTCAGACTTAACAGATAATGTCCCAATAAAAAGGGATTGTGACAGTCTCACTCTCCCCTTAGTGTTACAGGAAGTCACTTTAAATAAAGTTCCCCACATAGAAATGATGTCCATACTAGAAATGATTAGACAGGACCAATTTTCCCCAATCTTTACCCTGCATCATCTCTCTGTGGCACTGAACCCCACCAGTTTTTCTCTCCATTTGCCTGTTCAATAAACTTTCCTTGGTCACACAGTATGTGATTTTTTTCCTAAGCATTGAAAACATGTTGGATTAAAAACAAAAAAAGAAAGAAAGAAAGAGGGGTTAGGGTTATGGCTCAGTGGTAGTATAGTCATCTGATACACATTAAACAGGAGGACCTGGGTTCAATCCTCAGCACCACATAAAAACAAATAAATAACTAAAATAAAAGTATTGTATCCATCTACAACTAAGATATATATATTTTAAGAGGAAAAAGACAGGCCAGGCCTCTATGCTCAGTGTATAGTGGTTACACCACGTCCACATATGTTTCTATATTCTACTCATCAAGTCCTGGATATGGGCTGATATTACTTCTAATTAATAGTATGCAGCTGAATTGAGAGTGCACAGCAATGACCCTCTCCTTGGCCCTCTCCAGGATGAAACCCAGATAGCAAAGAATCCCTGATCAATCCCATGCAGGGGTCACATATAGATGTTCAAGCCAACAGTCCCAACTGAAGCTTCAGTGGACAGCTGCCTTTGACTACCAGACAGGAGAGAAAAGAAGTATTGAGATGATTCCAACTCTGGTCCTTATCTGGCAACAATTAAATGAGAAATTCTGAGTGAAACCTGTGTACCTGATCCAAGTCAACTCTCAGATCTGTCAGAGATAATAAATTATTATTATTATTATTATTATTATCATTATTATTTGCTTTATATCATGAAGTTTGAGATTGTTAGTTATGCAGCAATAGATGAATTTATAGCCCTAACAGAGGAAAGCATACATTAAACAGCTATCAAAAAAGAAAGAAAGAGTGAGATAGAAAGTAAGAAAAGAAATTTCACTGCAAGGGTCCCACAAGACATTCTCTTTCTTGGTCCAAAGACATCACACCAGTCCTCTTCCCCCTTCCCAGCTTACCTTTCCTTGGTTCTTACTCTGGCAAAAACCAAGGCTGTAAAATTTGAGTCACTCTTTACCTATTTTCTTTATACTCATACTTAATCGATTATCATGGCCTGTTGATTCTCTTTCCTAAGGTACCTGCCACCTGGCTTTTTCTTTCCAACCCCACCACTGCCTCCACCGGTGGGACCCTCAGAATCTCACTCCTGGTTTGTCGGAATGCCTTCCCCAATTGGTCTCCTGAGTTGCCACTCACCACCTGGCCAATGCACTCTAGTTCTTGTCAGACGTATGTTCCTAAACCACATCCCCAATCACAAAACTTCTCCTGCTCACAAAACATTACTCTTTTCACTGCCTAAAACATGCAGTGCAAATGTCTTAGGCCTTCATTTTCTACTGCTCACCTTAGACCTGGTTTTACTTCTCACTCAGTTCTGCTATTTCGCACTACAATCCAGATATTCCAACTTCTCAATATGCACCTTCTGAACACACCTCTTCAATGCCTCTGAGCTCTTTATTCTTCCATCTGAATGCTTTTTCCTTCTCCATGTATCCAGGAATCTACTACCTGCAACCTCCAAGGTGCCCACAGCAGTAGCTGTCATCAGTCTTATAGTAGGCTAATAACGATGCCCATCGCTCACCTGCCTCTGGCCCACCATCTCATACAACAGAAGTTATGAATTTTAACTGAGCACTTGACCAGGTAGAGGCTAAGTTCCCACCATTCTCTTGCAGCTTGACACAATCATGTGACTAAATTCTGGCAAATGGGCTGCAAACAGAAATGATCTGTGTCATTTGTGGGTCATACAGTCAACACAATTAATCATGCCCTCCCCTGGCTCTTTCCATTTCCTGCAAGCTGGGATGTGGTAAGTACTGGACCAACCATCATGGTCTTAAAAATGGAAGCTACAAGCTGAAAACAGAGGAGATACCTTTACAGCCCCAGAATTCCTACTTCTGAACAAAGAGAAGAATAAACCTCTATGACACTATGCTGCTGGTATTATGATCCCTTTGCTAGAGAAGCTTAGTTTATACCCTAATTTATTGTAATTATTAATCTTCATATTGAAGACTTTTTATGTTGTAGATACAGTACATCATATCCTTTAATCCACCCACAATGATACTATGGGGAAAGTAATATTAGAAATACAGAAACATGAAATGACAAAGAGACTTTGCAATTTTCCCAAGGCCACATGGCTAATAGGTAATGGAATTAGAACTCAAATCCAGGCCAAATGAGTTCAGAAACTGTTCAGCACTGTTCATCTTGCTCTGTTGCATAACAGTAAAGCCATGCAGGTCTCCTTGAGGCCTGCCAAATGTCTCCATAAGAAAAAAATGCTTTGCATATACTAGATGTTCAATAATCATTTCTTGAATGAATGCTTGGTCGGTTTTGGGAAAACAGGCTTTTTGAAAATTCTTAACTATACCAATGTGATAGAGTTGTTTCTAGCTATCCAGTACCTCTGTATCCCTATTTTATACAGAACCTTCTCCTGGGTGCTTAATACCTGAAATATTTCTCACCAGAGAATACCATACACCAGAGCACTTTAGGTCCATGTCTTTATCCATCGTACACTCAATCAAAAGTGTCTATGTGAGGTAGTTGGGAAACCAACAGCTGTTACAGTCATCTGTATTTATTTACACAGCTGTTCTTCCCCTTGTTTAAGCAGAAGACTGTGGCCCAGAAACCAGAGATGGAAATAAAATTAGGGGGCTTTTTGAAGACTGCTGGGCAGGATCCCGCATCCTGGGCTCTCAGCAGGAATGTGGGGTCCAGGGACTTTCAAAGTCTTCCTTTGTGCTGTGTTAAGGGTACTGGTACAACGTGAATAGTGCTGAGAGCTTGGGCTGTGGGAGAGGTTATTATAAAGTACCCATGTCCTGCTGGGAGGGCTGAATGTGCCCCTTCTTTAGAGCTCTTATCTGGAGCCCTAAGATAGAAAGGGAATAGGACAGAACGTTGGAGCTGTTCTAGGGTTGCCTTCGGTCATCCGCTGGGAAAACTTTTAGCAATAAACACAAATCAAGAGGAAGCTAAAGAATGATTTTTTTAAGGGGTCTTCAAACAACCAGGCTTTATTTTTTCAAGCAGGGGTGGGGGGGTGCAAAAATAAGAAATTGGAGCCAACTTTCTTTCCAATTAAGTTCCATGGACCTCCCCAAACACAACACAGATGCTGTGATGAGCACTAACAAGCTCTTCAGTGGAGTGTGTGCTTGAACTCAGTGGCACTTGGAGAATGACTTTTGAAACTAAAAATTTAAAACAAAAACAGAACACATTCACAGAGGAAGATCATAAAAGCTTGTTGTAATCATGACTTGCATTAATTCTTTGGGAGGTAATACAATAAAGCAGAATTATTTTCCATCAATACGTTCAAAGTAAATTCACTTTTCTCCTTCTGTTCCATACTGATGTACTATTAAGATATTCTTTCTCTTCCTAGGTGCACTTACCATATTTACATTAATATGTCAATTTAAAAGTAAGCCTTATTTTGTTTCAAAACAGATGTTGGGAAATTCTGCCCGTGTTCTGGAATTCCATGCAGCTGTATGTCTCAAGTTCACTAAATCAGAAAGGATGCTGGGTCATTCCATTCTGGGTTCAGGGTCCACAGCAATAATTGCACCATCAGGGACATGAAGGGGACACTAGGAAGATGGTTTAGCAGCACTTTGGGGTTAATTAAGTTGAGGCAAAATGTCAGACAGAAACAAGCCATGTATAGGTGCCAAGAAAGATGGATGATGGTTCTGAAAGTAGGATCACTGGAAAGAGTTGAGCCCAGTGTCCAAATTCTAACTAGAAGCAGTTGAAAGTTGGTCTGAGGATTATTTGCCTGTGAGATTATATTAAGGGTTATTTGTAAATCGTTTCAAGGAAGAAAAGAAAAGAAAACAAGGGGAAAATGTATCCATTTCATGGATACATTTCATGTTTATGTTGGAGTAAGAGAGTAAACCAAAATATGTAGAGAATTTGTTTAAAGCAAGAAAAGCTTTGCATATGAAATGAACTGAAGTGGAAGATGAAGGTTTATTGCTCTATCGCTTCTTAATATATGTGTATTATGTCTCTCATCTAAAACAGCGTGGTAATAATTTACTCCTATCAGCATCAGACTGCTTAAAGGACATTATGGCTTGAACTTGGAATGAACTCCAAAATCTCATGTGTTAGGCAATGCAGCATTGTCCAGAGGTGAAATCATTAGATCATGAGGGTTCAACTGCATCAGTGGATTGGTAATACTAGGAAGTGGTAAAGACTGACGACAGAAGGGGCATGGCTGGAGGAAGCAGGTCACTGGGGATGTGCCCTTAGGGGACTATAGCCAATAACTATTTCTCTCTCTCCTCCCTCCCTCTCTCTCTCTCTCTCTCTCTCTCTCTCTCTCTCTCTCTCTCTCTCTCTCCATGAGCTGAGCAGCTTTCCTCTACCATGATGTTTCTGCCTTGCAGCTAACCATGAACTATATCCTCTGAAACTATGAGCCAAAATAAACTTTTCCTCCTCCGGGTTCTTAGGTATGTTGGTCACAGTAACGAAACATTGACTAACACAGAGGAAAGGCTTCGTTTCCCTCCTGTGGTGGGGTAGGTAACTCAAGGCCTCTCTCCAGCCTCACATTCACACCTCTGGAATGAGGAGCAGCTCCTATCCGGCAGATTTGGGAAAAATAGACCAGACCTTCTTGGCTCAAGCCCTTCTTTCCTTTTGGAAATGATCAGCCCACAGGAACAGTAGTCTTACCTGGACAGCTCCCAGCCCAAAGCCTCCTCCCTCTATCATTCCCTGACTGTGACTCTTGATGAGGTGGAACTCTGTCTAATTTTATGGTTGTTTCTTTTTTTTTTTTTATTGGTCGTTCATAACATTACATAGTTCTTAATACATCATATTACACGGTTTGATTCAAGTGGATTATGAACTCCCGATTTTACCCCGTATACAAATTGCTGTATCACATCAGTTACCCTTCCATTGATTGACATATTGCCTTTCTAGTGTCTGATGTATTCTGCTGTCTGTCCTATTGTCTACTCTCCCCCCTCCCCTTCCCTCCCCTCCCCTCCCCTTTTCTCTCTCTACCCCTTCTACTGTAAATCATGTCTTCCATTTGTATTCTCTTGACTTACCCCTCCTTACCTCTTATATGACATTTTGTATAACCCTGAGGATCGCCTTCCATTTCCATGCAATTTCCCTTCTCACTCCCTTTCCCTCCCACCTCTCATCCCTGTTTACTGTAAATATTCTTCTCAAGCTCTTCGTCCCTACCCTGTCCTTGTTTACACCCCTTATATCAAAGGAGTCATTTGGTATTTGTTTTTTAAAGATTGACTAGCTTCACTTAGCATAATCTGCTCTAATGCCATCCATTTCCCTCCAAATTCGATAATTTTGTCATTTTTTAATGCAGAGTAATACTCCATAGTGTATAAATGCCACATTTTTTTTATCCATTCATCTATTGAAGGGCATCTAGGCTGGTTCCACAGTCTTGCTATCGTGAATTGAGCTGCTATGAACATCGATGTAGCAGTGTCCCTGTAGCATGCTCTTGTTAGGGCTTTAGGGAATAGACCGAGAAGGGGAATAGCTGGGTCAAATGGTGGTTCCATTCCCAGCTTTCCGAGAAATCTCCATACTGCTTTCCAAATTGGCTGCACCAATTTGCAGTCCCACCAACAATGAACAAGAGTGCCCTTTTCCCCGCATCCTCTCCAGCACTTATTGTTGTTTGACTTCCTAATGGCTGCCAGTCTTACTGGAGTGAGATGGTATCTTAGGGTAGTTTTGATTTGCATTTCTCTGACTGCTAGCGATGGTGAGCATTTTTTCATGTACTTGTTGATTGATTGTATGTCCTCCTCTGAGAAGTGTCTGTTCAGGTCCTTGGCCCATTTATTGATTGGGTTATTTGTTATCTTATTGTCTAATTTTTTGAGTTCTTTGTATATTCTGGTTATTAGGGCTCTATCTGAAGTGTGTGGAGTAAAGATTTGTTCCCAGGATGTAGGCTCCCTATTTATCTCTCTTATTGTTTCTTTTGCTGAGAAAAAACTTTTTAGTTTGAGTAAGTCCCATTTGTTGATTCACAAGCCCATTTGGAGGTCCGACTTAGCTATCCAACTCAGCCTTTCTCTCTAGGAGAGGTTATCTATTGATTCTCCAAATACCTAATTCTGTATCTTTTCTCCCAATTTGTTCAGAACGTAGACAGAGAAAAGGGATGCTATAAGATGCTCCCTGAGTTATGGTAGAGTTACATCTCAAAAAAAAAAAAAAAACACCATAAGTTGAAGATACTGTAAGTTGAAAATGCATTTGGAATAACTAACCTACTGAACATCACAGCTTAGTAACACCTTAAACGGCAGAGTACCGGCTGTTTCCCTTGTGATCACAGGGCTGACTGGGAACTGCAGCTCATGCAATAGATTAGCCTCTCAAGAGGCATTATATATACTACTTATCACTGGCCTGGAAAAAGATCAAAATTCAAAGTATGGCTTCTGCTAAGAGCTATCACTGCACACCATGGTAACATTGAAAAATTATAAGTCTAACCATTGTTAAGTTGGGAACTATCTGTATATTAGGCTGTCTGGGAAATTCCTACCAAATATTGGGGTTTCTTAAGATATCGCAATATATCAGCTGATATATATATATATATATAGTAGTACGTGTAGAAAAATAAGCAAGCAAGAACAACTGTGAACACAAATAATAAAGAAAAGTCTATTTTACAAAGCTACAATAATTAAAACTGTAAAGTTGTCACATTGGTTATGCAGATTGATCAATAAGTTGAATTAGAAAGCCCAGAAATAAACATATATGTAGAAATGTAATAGTTGTCAAGATGGCACTAAAATCAGTAGAGAAAAAGATGATTATTTATTATAGTGTGTTGGAGCAGCCACCTGAAAAAAAATTAAGTTGTACTTAGTAATTTGTGGCAAAATAACTCCAGTTGGAGTAAATGCTTAAATTTTAAAAAAAAATGAAATAATAAAAATCCAAGGAGAAATTGTTGGAATCTTTTTATAATCATGCAACGGGGAAAAGTTTTCAAAGTACAAGAGAACCACAAATCACAAAAGGAAAGGCCAATCATTTCAATCACATAAAAAAAAAAAAACTGAAGTACAGCAAAACCTACCAAAAGCACAATCAAAAGACACACGACAAACTGGATAGAATATCAAAAAGTTAAATCAGGGCTGGGGATGTGGCTCAAGCGGTAGCGCGCTCGCCTGGCATGCGTGCGAACCCGGGTTCGATCCTCAGCACCACATACCAACAAAGATGTTGTGTCCGCCGACAACTAAAAAATAAATATTAAAAATTCTCTCTCTCTCTCTCTCTCCTCTCTCACTCTCTCTTTAAAAAAAAAAAAGTTAAATCACAGAAGAATATGTAAAATTTCCTAATACATAGTTTCTATAAACCAAGAACAAAAAAGAATTAACAACTCAATAGATAAACAGACAAAGGTTACAAAATACAAATGACTCATAAGATATGAAAAGATGTCTAGCAACATTCACCAAAAGAAATAAGTAAGTAAGACTACAAAAACATTTTGGTTTTGGTTTTTATTTTGGGTTTGGGGTTTTGTTCTTACCTATTAAATTGGCTAAAATAACCACCAATATCAATGCATACTTGTAGGAGTATAAACTGATAACTCCTCTACTGAGATTAATTTTACTATGTCAGTCAAAATTATAAATGCACATACTCTCTGACCGCGAAATTCCTCTTCTAGAATTGTAGTCTACTAATATATTTGCATAAATGTGAAAAATGAAATATGCATGAGTTATTCACTATAGCATATTTATAATACAAAAGATTAAAGACTGTCGAAATGTTTATGATTAGGAAGCTAACTTTAAAAATGGTGATGGACCTTCTTTAGAATATAAGCTACATGAAGGAAGGAGTCTTGCTTATTTAGTTTACTAATATTTCTGATATTACAAAATCACCTCACACATAGTACAATTCTAATAATTATTTGTCAACTATGTCCAGACAAGGTAATGCTAAGATATAAAAGGGAAAGATGAATCTGTCAAATACTTCATGAAAGGATGTCCAGATATATTATTAAAATGTAATAAACAAGTGAACAATGTGTATAATATGCTATTAAGTGTATATATACACAGTATATATATATGTATAAAAAATCTTACAAATGCATAAAAAATCTAGGTGTTAATATAAAATAAACTATGACATTGATTGTATCCACAGAGGGAAATGAGCACCCCGGGCTGGGGATTGGGTATGAGTAATAAAGAAACTATTTACCACATAACATTTTGTATCTTTGAATTTTGAATCATATGAGTATATTAACTATTCAAAGAAAAACAAATAAGGTGCAAGTTATTTAAAAATAAAAATGGTTCATTCTCTTGATCATGGGATGGTTTCCCGGATGTATGTCAAAATTTAACAAATTATGCACTTTAAGTATGTCTAGTTTATTGTATATCAATTATCCTTCAGTAAAGCTGCTAAAATATATTCTAAATGAGAAAAAGGTTCAGCATTCAATAAACAGTGTTGGAACATTTGGTTACCATTCTAGAAAAACAAACAGAAAAGTTAGATCCTTACATCACAACAAATTCCAATTAAAGTACTACATGAAAAACAAAACAAAAACCCTATAAAATGGAGGGGAGAAATATTGGATCAGACAGCTTACTTTTATAACTTTTGAGTGGGGAAGTTCTTTCCAAGAAATACTCAAAACACAGAAGCTATGGTATGTTAGTCCATTTTTCAGCAATGTGACCAAAATACCTGAGAAGAGCAACGTCGAGGAGGACAAGTTTATTTGGGGGTTCATAATTTGAGAGGTCTCAGTTCATGGTCAACCAACCCCATTTCTCTGGGACTGAAGTGACATAGAACATCATGGTGGAAGGGCATGGTGGGGAAATCTGCTCCACTCATTGGTGCCCAGAAAGCACAAAAATAGTCTCCAAAGGCAATATCCTAGTGACCAACTTCCTCCACCCAAACCCCACCTGCCTACAGTTACCACCCAGTATCCTCCATATCGCCTTCACCTATAGACATTGGTGAGCCCCCAGCACCCAATCCTTCACTATCTATACTTTGTTCCCCCCAGCTACCTTCACACACCATGGAAACACCATGAATATGCTGAAAAACCAAATGTAATCTCAAATCAGACCTCTCCCCTGAATTCTTTCTTTTGTACCCAGCAGCATATTGAACATTTCCAATTTTGATTTCTTGTCCTGACCACACCTCACATAATCTGTTCCTGGTCTTTCACAAATCAGTAAATTACAACTACATTCCTTCTTTGCTCTGGCCAAAAACCTTGATGTCATCCATTTAGAGCCAATAAATGCTTATGAAAATTTGGCTAACTATAAAAGGCAGAATAGTAGAGACTCAATTACTGTTCTAGCTTTTGTAACAGTGCTTGGTGTACTAGCATGCATAATGTTAAGCAAAACAAATTTGACTATTTAACTTTCAGTTATTCCATCCCATTTTGGTTATGAATCTTCCCTAGCTTCATGTACTCTCAAGCTCTCGAAGTACATTCATGCAGAGTCTTAAATTACAGATGAATCCCAAATGTGGAACTCCAAGCATCTTCTCTCTCTACGATGCTGCTGCCCCCTGGACATCTCCACTTGAAGACCTGAGAGAATCGGAAACACAGAGAGGTCTTCATTCCACTGCACCTCACCTACACCTGGGGCCCTCCACCCATTTCAGTTAGACTCTATTTACCCAGTCGCTCAAGCTTAAAACCTAGGCTTCACCCATCATGATTTGCTTTTTACACACTTTGTTCAAACTTCATCAACTCCTGACAGTTTTTATTTCCAAATACATCACCACATTGTACCACTTTTCACCGCCTCTGTGGTTAGTCAGTCCTGCTGTCAGCTCATCGGGACTCTTCCAGTAGCTTCCTAACTAGCTTCTCTCTCTACCAACAACCCTCCACCAAGCAGCCAGAAATCTCTTTTGTTTGTCTTCTTTGTAGTGCTGGGGATTGAACCCAGGGCACTCTACCACTGAGCTACGTCCCCAGCCCTCTTTATTTTTGATTTTGGAACAAGATCTCACTAAGTTGCCTTAGCCGGCCTCCAACTTGAGATCCCCTGTCTCAGTCTTCCCATCTCTGCAGTTAGCCTTAAAAAAAAAAAAAAAAAAAAAAAAATCACTTCTCCATAAGGCCCTGCAATGGCCTCCAGTCTCACTGAGTGAGATCCAAGGTCCTTTCCTGAGACTGCCACGAAAGGGGGTCCAAGAAGATCCTGGAGAAGGGTCCTCAACCAAGGACCTTGGGTCCTTGACAACATCACAGAAAAGAATTTCAAGATGGGTCTGACAGAGGCACAAGCAGAAATGTATTAGGAAAGTAAGGAGGGAGGTGTTCAAGGGAGAATGGGACCATCACAAGAGTGAGACGTACCTTCGGGGTCCAGGGCTCTCCTTGTCAAGGAAACTTAGTGAGAGTTAGGCGTGGGAAAGTATATGGAGATGACATCAATCTGGTGATCACAAGATGGTTTATGGTGGTCTGGTTGTTCTTAGGATCCGTAGGTTGATGTCTTCTTCGTTATCTGATTAATAGATAACACTGGGTAAAGTACCCTGTGTTACAAGTTTCATATCTTTCATCTCCTAATCTGTGCTCAAAATGCATGTGTTTGTGGGCTAATTAACAGTGCACAGAGCAATTTTCATACGTGGGTGAATCTCCAGGAACTTTAAGATTGTGAGAGAAGATTTGCAGATTTCGCAGAAATTTGGGAGTGACGGGCCTGAGGGAGAACTGGCTTGGAGCGACAGGCCTATGAGGGATACTGGCTGCCCCTTTCCCCTCCCTGTGTCTCCTTCCTACTTATCTCTTGTATTTCTTCTATCTCAAGACAAGGTGTCTTTGTTTGTCTAAGGTCTTTCTCTCTCAACTAGAATTCCATGAGTCAAGACCTCCTCTCCTTTGTTTACCACCTTATCCACAGCACAGTCCCACAGAGTAGGGCACAATGAATATTTGTCGTGCAAAGAGACAATAAACTGCTAAATGTGAGGTCAAGGTCAGGAAGGAAGGTAACATCAACATCCTTCTCTATGCTTCTTTGCATTTACCCCTCTGCAAAAAAGAGACATTTTGAAGACCCGAATCTAAAAAAAAAATAAATAAATAAAGAGAAAATGTTTAGTTGAACTTGATAATAAGTCTTAGCTATATATGATGACTAAAAGATTACTAGAATAAGCAAATTTGTGAGGTCAAGATGAATAGAGCTGAGGAAGTCAACTTCAAGAGAAGTCATCTTCTAGTCTGAATTGTCTTTCTAATGAGAAATCAAAGTCCCAACTTTAACTGGAGCCTGTTTCTGTCTTTTTAAAGAATATTTGTGACCTTGCCCATGCTCTTCTCCTGTTTATTCTTTTCCCTGTCCTTACTTGAGTAACACCAATTTCAATTCAGTCACTGTAGGTTTTCTCAATCTCCAGGTCTCCAGGCTGCCCCTCAGGAGTGAGGAAGGACATGCCTGAAGGAAGGACCTTTTCCCATAAAGCCTCAACCTCTCAAAATAAAGACTGGGAGCATAGTAAGAAGACACAAGAGAACATTTCAAAATAGTCAACAAGGAAGTCATGAATTCTGCCTGAGCAGAGTCCTGTCCCTGGGGATTTGGGGATTTGGGGTGGTTTTTCAGTCTGTGATTAGGAGTTGGGAAAACCAGACATTCTTGGTGGGTAAATGAAATGCTGGAGGCAACTCCAGGATTGACAGTAAATGCCCTCTTTCAGTTCTGGAGGGACTAGCATTTGCTAGATACCTGTAGTCAAAGACCAACACAAAGGGGAGTGACCTTGGAGTCACTTGCAGCCTTCTTACCCTAACCGATCCCCACACATTTTAACCAAGGGATAAGCCGCAGGCTGGGATTAGATTGGGACTCCATTGTACTCACAAAACCTCATAACACTAGATTTCATCCCATGGATTCAAGAGAAAGTCTGAAAAAATCCTGGAGGAATTTGAAGGCAGAACTAGAAGAAAAAGCACTGGAGTCCTATGGGATTGGGTGACAGAGACAGAATGCAAGGACAAACAATCCTCTAGAAGGGGACATTCCAGCGGCCATGCCCAGGGCTCAAGGGGTGCGCTCTGGCTTAAATTAAAAAGTTACAACTGAAAAACATAGCAGTCATCTAAAAGGGGACTCTGACCAATTAAATATTAAAATTTTTCACTCTGTTCTACATCTGATGAAAGGTGGTTTTTCTAGTCTTTTCTCTTTCATAAATGTAATTATTATCCCTCAGTGAATCTGTTGCCCCCAAGACAGGTCCTACTCTAATGGAATAGAAGAAAAACTAAAGGGTTTGAGCAGAGAATGTATGGGAATGCAGGAGAACCCTGGTTCTGCTGTTAGATATCCTGGAACATGGAAGAATGTTTGCCACCCCAAAGGAATCACTCCTGTGGTGTCTGTCACTTTGGATATATTTCTTTTGGCTCATGAAGGTTAGATAGTTCTTGGAAGGACTTTGAGATGATTTTGCTATGATTGGTGTTATTACTTGTTATGCCAAATAGCAGAAAACTTCAGCATTCTACAAAGTACATTTGCACAAACCTACCCTTAATTTTATAAGGCACACCCAAAGACCTTTTCCAACCCAAGAAATGCAACCACTACCTTGTTAAGAAAGCAAAGCCCACTTGTGTCTACTTTCTTACTTCCCACTCCTGTAATTATTGAAAATGTGCTATTCTGTCCTTCTCTCTCTCTCTCTCTCTCTCTCTCTCTCTCTCTCTCTCTCTCTCTCACCTCTCTCCCTCTCTCTTTGTCCCTCTTGCCACGTGTAAACAGAAAGTCTGGGTTCCTTGCTGGCGCTCCTTTTCATAAGTCTCTATGTCTTTGACCCTGCCAAACTCTTTTTTTTTCTCTCCTATCTGGAATGTGTTTTCCTAGCTATTCCTAAATCTGGGGGAAAAAAGAAACTTTCTCATCTTTCAAGTTCTGTGTGAAATCCTGCCTCTTCCATGAACCCCTCTCTTCTCCCCACAACAGGAACTAATCTCTCTCCTGTCGGCCTCGGGCACTTTTTAACAGATACATAATGACATAAAAATTATGTATGTTAATAGGGTACTATATAATGTTTTGATATATGTATACATCCGCATAGTGTTTAAATCAAGTTAAATATATCTATCTTCTGAATCATTTATAATTTCTTTATGGAGAAAACTTTCAAAAATTATTTTCCCTGACCTTTTGAAATGCATGGCAAATTATTATGATCTGTAGTCACCCTACATGCAGTAGCACATGGGGGAATCTGTTGTGTATTTTTTTTTTTTGGTACCAGGAATTAAACCCAAGGGGCACTTCACCCCTGAGCCACATCCCCAGCCCTTTTTTGTATTTTATTTAACAGACAGGGTCTCACTGAGTTGCTTAGGGCCTCGTTAAGTTGCTGAGGTTGGCTTTGAACTTGCAGTCCTCCTGCCTCAGCCTCACGAGCCGCTGGGATTACAGGCATGTCCCACAGCTCCCAGCTTCTGCTGTGTATTTCATTGTGCATGTTTCCCTTGCCATACTCTTAAGATCCATGAGGACTTTTCCCCCACTTTGTATCTGGCCATACCTCCAGTGCTTTTAAAAATAGCAGGAATACTATAGGACATTATTTTCATGGGGAGTGTTAGTTAGTCAAGGCAAAGCAAAATCATGTGGCACTTAAATGTCTAAGCTTTGAATGCAGGAGGCCTGTGGTGGAATCCCTGTCCAACCACTTAACCAGCTTCTGACCTGGGTGGTTGCTAATTCTCTCAGAATCTCAATTCCTTCACTGGTAAAGTGGGAATAATAAAACATAGTAACAATGGAATTGTTGTGACAAGTAAATGAGGCAAATACAAAGTACTTGGCACGGTACCTGACACATAGGAAAAACTTAATAAGTGGTAGCTGCTTTATTGTTATTAATATTACTATTAGCATGAAACCTCTGTGCAAAGACCAAAATAGTCTCACCACATGTTAATCTATTTAAGTAAATTGGGAGAGAGTGTGCTGGAGAGGGAATTTCACTAGTCCTGCCAATTCTACCCTCGTCCAAAGAGTCCTCTATAAAGAATAGTCACTTTGTAAAACCTATCCAATAGAAATATAATGCAAATCACATATATAACTTAAAATTTTGTAATCATCACATCAAAAGGACCAAAAGGAACAGGTGAAATCGATTTCAATATATCTTACTTAACCCAATATATTCAAAATATTATCATTACAAGATATAACCAATATAAATAATTATTAATGAGCAATTTTACACTTGGGAAGGACTAAGTTTTTAAAATACAATGTACACTTTACACATAAAATAGCACATCTCAATTTCTACAAGTGGTATAAAAGTGTTACATGTGGCTAGTGGCTAATATATTGGTGTAATACAGGATTTGAAAACATATGTCTTGTGAATGAATAAAATCATACCAGGCTTCCACCAAATGCAGCTTCTATTATAGGACAGTGTGTTTCCTTGAAAATGACCTTGAAAAGGTGAGAGCGCCAATACTAGGTTCTGGTATTGATTATGCCGTTCATTTGGTTGACTTTGGAAAGACCATTTAATTTTGTTGTTTCATTTCCCACCTTTGTCCTAGGGCTTAGCCAGGTCACAGAGCCATAAAATATGTGACTAGCCTCTCAGTCCAGTCCATTTTATTGCCATCCACTCCTCCAAACCTAAGCCTGAGACCTGAAACACAAACCCCCTACTTGTGGTTGATTTGTTAAGACAAGCCATGTGTCTACAGGCCGAGTTAATTGAGGCATCAGTAAGACTCTGAGGTTCTTGGAGTTTACTTCAGGTCTTAGGTCTTTTCCTCAGAAGTTATTCCAACTCACAGGTACCTTATTCTTAGAATTTGAGTACTTTTAATTCCTAATCCAATCATTTTTTTCCCTGCCCTGTATTTGAGCCACACGCAGGGTGCAGACACTGACAGAGGGGAAAAAGGGAAAAGAGGTGGGGAGAAGAAACCAGAGGAAAGGGCAAATCTAGTGGCTCCAGATTCCCCGCCCCCTCTTAAGGCATAGAAGGTTATAAGGCATATAACGGATGTGTAACATTGTTGTTGTTTCATCATAACATTTTATTTAAGTGAAGGTTTGAAAACTTTGAAACCCAGAGCTCACCTCACCCTTTACTTTGGAGGAGAGGAGCTCCTACAGTTTTGCCCGAGCATATGCAATGCAGGTCTCTTGAGCTCTGGTCTCAGTGCATTTTCCTTTAATGTCCACACTATGTTTTCACCGGCTTTTGGTAAGAAATTTGAAGCACTTATTGGACTTAAGCAATTCTCATAGAAATAAAGACTCTTACAACCAGGGCCTGTTGGTGTTAGTAACTAGTCGCCTGCATTAATTCTATTTCAGTATATGCAATCCTCTCTGGGTAAGAAAGGAGTCTTGCCTTTGCCTTTTCTATGACCCGGGAGTGAATTGCCTCACAAGGCCGCAACAATTTCCCTGCCTGACCAAGGAAGAGGGGATTGTTAAGTCCTGAGGACTTTCTTCCTTGGTGTCTGAGCTTAAAAATCAGCCTACAGACATTGCAGAATAGGCATTTTGACTCAGGAGCTCAGCATAAACCTTAAATGTATGCTTTAATGCCTAAGCTAATTCTATTCTAACCTCACCTCCATATTGCCGTAACAGAATTCAATGACCAAAAATTATTTCAGAAGCTAATGTTGATTTGTGATCAAGTCCCAGACAGTTTCCACCATTCCCCCTGTTTTCTCAGCTCAAAGCTGTATTTTCTGTTGCTTAAAAAATTTGCATATTTTCTCAGTGCCTGTTTCTGACTCACAATAAACAATGCCCAGACCTTCTGCCAAAAAAATGTCCAAATGCGAAATAGTTGCTATAATAGTCGTTTTTGTGATGGCAACTTTGAGCTGTGTGCTTTTAAATTATAATTACTTTTTATCCTTACAAAAGATGTGTATCTGTCTTGATTGCTGTAATTATGATTCTATACCAGCAAACAGTTATAAAAGACCCATGTCATCGCTGTGCTTCATAAAACCCGTGCCTTTCAATAAGCTTCCTTTGGTGACTGTATTATGTTTGTGTTTAATTTGTGGCAGGGAAACCTAATGAGAAACTATTAATCATTGAGTGTATATAAAAATTTGTGTCCTTAACTAAATAGACCAAAGAGGATATGGCAAGCCCATTATTGGCATGACATGATTTAGAGTTGGGAAAGGGACTTGAGAAAAATCATCTAGTCTAACCCAATTTTATGGATGATATTCAGAATTGGAAGGGGGAGTATATGGGTTTGGCGGCTACAAACATCATGGGACCAGAAGTTAAGGGAATATAAAGTTTTAAACCTGAACTCGGCACTAAGGAATTACAGCACACACTGACTCGACTTCCTCATTCATTCCTGGTTTTCAACTGTGATGTGTAGAATCCATGGACCAAGGAGTTGTTTTAAGGGGCTTCTTGGGAGAAAGGAAAGGGAGTCACCCATTCCATCAGAGCTGCCCCACTTGGGTCTATTTTATGTTGAATGAATGAAAAAATAACTCATTGACTTTTTTTTCTTTTTTAAGTTTGATGTTTACTGATGTCTTTTTCTCCAGTCTTAGAATCACAGATGGACTAAGAGGGAGAACTTCAAGGGCAGTGTGGTAATGACTTTGGAAATTCACATCCAGGGGCCTTGGGAGCACCTGGGAGGGGAACCACCCTTCTGGATCTGGGAAGTAGAAGGAGTTTAGAGTTGACTTCCCAGAAGAAATAACAGACAGGAGGCCTTCCTTTTACTATTCTTTACTTTCTTTTCTATCTACCTTTAATAAAAGCTACGTCTTTTATGAGATGAGAAAAAACGGAAATCAGAGTTCTAAGATGGGTTAAAGAGAACTCTTGTCTTGTTGGACTGTACTCCTAGGCAAACTGCTTCATCTCTATGAACCTCCCTTTCTACGTCTGGTTGTTCAGGACTAGTCATGACAGAAGTACCTCAAAGCATTGTCACCAAGATTAAATTGAGTGATGTGTGTGAAAGTACTAGTAAACCTATAAAGTCCTATGAAAACAGTGACTATCATTGCTAAGACTCTGCTGAATGCTTAAACTCCAGTGACTTTCCATGATCTTTCCCAAACAAATCAAGACTGTGGTCCTACTCAGGTTTGGCTCATGTTGGGCATCTGGGGAAAATATTATTTTACAGTGTAAATAATAACAATAACAATTGTGAAGTCTTCTTTAAAAAGCAGATTCTCTTTAGCTTCTCCTCTCCCTTGACTTTCTAACTCAAATCTCACTCACTTAAGGGCCTGGAGAGTTCTCTCCAAAATCAGATTCACACCCATGCTTAAATTCTGTGACTCCCTACTGCCCAGGAGTAGTTCAAGGTCTTTAATTGGGTGTTTGGGGGCTCTCCTTGCCTATTCTCCAGCATGTACCCCTACTTCGCCTGGCCACGTAGCACTGTGTCTGCTCTGTGCAGGCACCACGCTAGACACTGCACACACAGCAGAGAGCCAGGCCCACAGCTTTTCCTTAGCTTGCCCTCAGTCTTATTGGTAGACTGACTGGTAAATAGGCCTCGGCACAGAGTTCCCATAATTCTCTGTAAGATCCTCCTATGGTCCATGGCCTGAGAATGATAGGAAGTGTGTTTGTGAAAGGAACTGGAATTCAGAGCAGTGGTTGCTCACAGATTGTTGAGTGAATGAATGAGTGAATGAATATGATAAAGATTAATTATAGCTAATTAATTAGAGTTAATTATAATTAATCTCTATAGTTGGATACAGTTAGATTTTGTTGTCTTCATAGGATTTAAAAAAAAAAAACTTTTTTTTTAGTTGTAGATGGACACAATAGCTTTATTTTATCTATTTTTATGTGGTGCTCAGGATCGAACCCAGTGCCTCATACGTGTGAGGCAAGTGCTCTGCCACTGGGCCATAATCCAAACCCATCTTCATATGATTTTAAAATAAAGCCTAGTCAGATAAAAATCCAACTCACCAGGATTCCTAGAGGTTTTTTTCATGGGTGTATGCATGTGTGTGTGAGCTAATTTTACACTCACATATTCATATTTAAGGAGGAAAAACTTTAAGACAAAAAGAAAGACCAACAACCAGCAGTACTACTTCACCTCCTGCTCTCTCTAGCTGGTCCACCCTTACACCCTGGGATGAAGTCTGGTCCTGTTCACTATATTAAGATTCTATAATTTCTCAATTGTAGAATGGACACTCCTTACAGGTGATCCTAAAATGCATGCTATTTGAAAAAGGAATGAGAAAAATCCCTCCTGACATTAAAAATTAAAATAGAAAATATTCAATAAAGGCTAAAATGTCTTCATAATCCATTTTCTTGCTCAAAAAATTCAATTTTATCAGAATTCTCTCATTTTAAGTGCTGAAGTTGAAATCTAACTCTCCTGTACTGTATTAGGAAAAGCAATTGTTTATTATCCATCATGATCTCTCATACTTCAAACGAAATAATGAAGATGCTCCCTTTCTGGATGGGTTAGATTCCATTGTTTCTTGTTATACCAGCATTTTTTTCCCCCAAAGGAAAGGACCTGTCTACAATATAGTCATAGAATGTTCAGAGAAAAATCTTGGCAGATTTTCCAAAAGGAACAGCAACTGTTCCATGTGTTTGTTTGTCTGTGGGTTTTTTTTATTCTGGAATCCCAACATTAATGATTCCCTGGCTCTGGGTCCCCCACCCCAAGGAGCTTTAAATGAAACAGAGCATACAGAGGTTTATTCATAATTTATGGATCTTTCACTTATTTGGAGTTTCTATGAAGAAAAATAAATGTTTTTAAACTTAAGAATCTTACCTATAAAGTAGGATGGGTGGGGGTGGACAGAAACACATTGAGTAAGCCCAGGTTGCTCCCAGGACATTATTGCTATCATTTTTCCAAAAAAAAAAAAAAAAAAAGAAAGCGGTGCTTTAAAGAAATAATTCACAATATTTCCTCTAGACTAAAACCTTGTAATTCAGATGAACTCTGAACTGACTGGGACTCTTTGCATCTCATTTTCTCATTAGGTTTTATTACAGCCAACAAAACTTTCAGTGGTGAATTACTTCCCCTCTCAATGAACACCAGACTCCCATAATGTTTGCACAAACTGAAATCATGAAAAGGTGTTTAACCAAACTTTAGGGGTTAGAGGGGGGAAAGAAGGGAAACCAATATCATCTCATCTCTGTGCTAACCAAAGTGTGGTGTTCCAGCTCTTTTCCTTGCTTATGAAAAATTAAAAAATGAAAATGCCCCTGGGCTTGAAACTCCACTTAAAATCATGTAGATTTCTCTTTCGAGCTCCCTTGAAATATAAATCATTTCCACAAAAAGGAAAAACAAATTGGTCCTAAATTAGTGGCTCAAGTAGGACTTGATGCAGTCAATAAAGTGCTTTTAAAAACTGTCATGGTATTGAGACATGAGATCTTCTCCAGGCATCTAAGTCAAGAGCACCAATATCAAAATTACTAGTTTTTAACACGTAAGGTCAAAAAGTATTTTATTTCACATCCTTATATTATGCCAGCCATTCCAAAGAATTGCTTGATGTTTGCTACGTGCCATAGGACAGGTTCTTAATTTCAAAAAGCTTACAATTTTGTTGAGAAGCCAAAACTTAACACAGTTTTAAGAAGGACTCAGGGGAGTTCATAACCCACTTGAATCAAAGTGTGAAATATGATATATCAAGAACTATGTAATGTTTTGAACAACCAACAATAAAAAAATAAATAAAAAATAAAATAAAATAAACTACATTTAGTATACACGTGAGGAAAACCATGGTTTCTCTGAGAACCTTAATTAAAATGTTCTCCCTCAAAAAAAAAAAAAAAAAAAAGGACTCAAGGCAAGACATTGTATTATTAAGTGTTGAACAATAGAGTGCAGATGCTAAATGATCCAGGAGGAAAAATGAAAGATCATGAGAGCTGAGACTGTCAAGAGAATGCATTTTCAATAAACTCTTAAAATGATGCCAAATTAGAAAATTGTTATAATTGCTGCTAATTTGTCAATTTAAGTCATTTACGTGATTCACCATTCCTTTCCAACCAGTAGCTGTTCAAAACCGCATACATGAACAGTTGAAGCTGGCAGGAGACGTTTCATTACAACTCCCTTGATTTGCTAATGAGGAACAAAAACACGTATTTTCGTGTTGGATAACAGACACAAGAATTGAGATTTTGCATGGAGAATTTAGTGAGCAAGAACACAAAGCTCTGGCTGTGATTTTTGGTATGAGTTTTGGTTTCTAATGAACTATTTTCTTCCTCCCAAATAAGTTTTAAGTTTGGGGAATGAATCAATCTCAAAAAAAAAATTTTTTTTTTTTGTTTTTTGATTATCCTATTTTCAAAATTTACTTTTCTTTTAAGAAAAAAAAATGGACTAGAAGTGCCGGTTATATTCTGAAGGCAATGACAATTTTTAACTCCTAAAAATGGTGTGTGGGGTGGGTGGGTGGGTGGGTGGGGGTGTTTAGCATCCTTTAAAATTGAGGCATCTGAATAGCAGCTTATCTTTTGAAATCACGAGACTTCAAGTGTGCATTTGCATTCTTGGTCTTAAAATGCTTTTTACTTTAGAGTTTGGCAAACATCCTAGTCCCTTTGTGTTCCTTACCTTTTCAATCTTTGCATTGCAGGCAGCCTGAGTTCAATTAGATTTGTTATAATGGAGTTTAAACTGCTAAAATAGAGGCATGTCTCCTCTTGTGTTGTCGGTAACTTTAGGCAAGTTTAGAGAATTGTAGTAGGCATTTTTCTCTATATTTGATTGCGTTTAAGATCTCCCCAAGAAACGTCCATTATAAACCTAATTCTAAAAGGAGGCACTTCTTCCTAACAGTTGTACTACCAGGCAAAAGAGCACACTCTCCGACTCCCATAAGAGTAGGAATCCTGCAATAATGTGAGATAATTAAATTTAGCCTTAGAAAAAGTCTTTGAAATGTACTAATCAAGACTCCAGTTTTCCCGAGAGTAGGCGCGATTTATTTTTTCAATTCTTCCTGGTCCTGATTTTGCATTTCTAATGCAAGGGAACTGACAAAGCGTGAAAGTGGGCTAAGGAGCAAAACAAAGCCAGCAAGCATGCTTCTGGTGTGCCAAAATTAATCAATATTCCAGAAACCTCGGGGCTCCCCCTTGGTCCCCGTGCCGTTTTCATTTCCCCACTCCCCTTTCCCGCGCGCTGGCTCCTCCCCTTTTCTTAAGTTGCCTGATAGTAAGTTGCAGTTTCGGAGCACATGCAGTGGGTCAGGGCTGGCCGGCTCGCGCGCGCCCTGCGCTCGGTCACTCCGCTGTACCTGCTGGGGAATTCACCTTGTCATCGCCTGGGGTGCCTTCCACCGCTGACAGGAGCCGAGAAGGTGAGTGCGACGTCCTGTAGGCCTACTGGGTTCCATTTCTCCATCCACTTCTCCGCCGATGTGTTCTGTTCCCCAGCGGAGGAGTGCCGAGAGGAAAAGCTAGCCATTTTGGTAGATAAAAGTCCACGTTAGTGACTGAAAGTGGTGTGAGCGTGGGGTGTCTGTGTATGGCGGATCCTTCTCTTAATTTGGAGTGGAGTCATTCGGGGTCGATTGGGGATAGATGGTGATCAGAGATCTAAAAAAGAGCCAAGATTATGGAGCTGGTCTGCTTAAAAGTGACAGACTGGTAAAGGAAATCAGAGCTGTTGGTTCAAAAAAAAAAAGAAAAAAAGACCTGGACCCTCCCCTCTCCCCTCTCTGTTTCTTCACTTCTCCCTAAGCTTTTAATCTGGTGTGAAGTCTTAAACAAGCTGTAGGTCTTATTATCAATGACCCCAACCTGCAATTTTATTTAAAAGTCAAATTGTTAAGTCTTTTTTTTTCCCCCCACCCTTGGATTTGCCCCTGGCTTCCAGTCACCTCCCCCACAGACACACTCGCTGGCTGCCTGGGCTACCAGACACGCAGGTCCCCCTGCACCCCGGTTTTCAACTCAGATTGATCCTGGGGAAGGCATGACTTAGAATGCAGCTCGTAAAGCAGCAGGAGGAAACCCTTGGTTTTTCAGAACAGCTGATTTCCAGAAGGAAGAAGGTTTGCTTAATTGTGTTTGAATAACCTAAGAGCGCTTTAAAGAAACCAGAAACCACACACTGTAATGTTTGGAATGAAAATTGGATTCATCTCCCCATCTGTTCCAGAAATCCTAAATTTTAAAACACTTAGAAGTCAGTGATAGTTTCCTCAGAAGACTCCAATGTGTTTGCCCCAAAGACAAATGTGACTTTGTACTTCTGCTTGTAATAAAATGAACATGGATTATGATTTTAGAAATTTTATAGAAGTGACTGGAGGACTTTGTTTATTTCATGGAGAAAAAAGTCTAAACTTTATCCTGTAAACTAGTGAAACGTATTTGTCATATCTTCTGGGCACTGGCATCCTTCCTGTGAGCATATTTACTAGGTGTTTTTATCTTTAATGAAGAAGATAGCCTGTTATTTTACTACTTAGAACGGCAACCTCAACTTTCTTCAACTGTGTATACAACATGAATATCACTAAGTAATTATTGGGCATTTTGTGTGCGTTCAGTTCAACTGGACATGTATCAAGTGTATATATTGTGAGGCACTTGGCTAGGTTCTGAAGAATAATTTTTTGCCTCACTGAAGGAGAAGAACAAACTGAAAAAATAAAACACAAGTTTCTGCCCCTATATTCTGAATTTATGCCCATTCTTCAGGTACGGTTTGGTCCAGTAAAATACACACATTTGGAAAGGAAGCCTGGGTTGTAGCTTTCCAGGCTTTGACTTCCACTGAGATTATGCAGTTTGCCTGCAACCTACCATGTGGGCAGCACTGATATCTCCCCCCTGGAGGCTATAATGCTTGTCTCTTTCTTTCCCATTGTAGTTGTGTTCTCTAAGACCAAAGAGGTTTGGCTTTCTGGAGGCAATTTGGAGACCCTGAAATAGGAAGAAGAGACTCTCCTAGAAAAGTAAAATATGACGAAAAGCAACGGAGAAGAGCCCAGGATTGGGGGCAGGATGGCGAGATTCCAGCAAGGAGTCCGCAAGCGCACACTTTTGGCCAAGAAGAAAGTGCAGAACATCACAAAGGAGGATGTCAAAAGTTACCTGTTTCGGAATGCTTTTGTGCTGCTCACAGTCACTGCTGTCATTGTGGGTAAGTCATTTGATAAAACAAAACAAACAAAAACCTGTATCTTGTTTCTCTGGGGCATCTGGCTGCTTGGGAACATTATCAGATGGATTGATTGTAGCTATTCAAAAGAATAGCCCAGCTTTCCTCTGAACTTGAAGATTTTTTTTTCCACACAAATTAGTTTGTTGGCATCTTTGAAGCAATACATGGTAAACACTGGGAAACTGAGAGAAGCATCCTTTAGAATTATGCAAATCAGCTGATTGTGTGGAGAGGAGAAAAAAACTCCAACGGTCTTCCCATTTCATGTAGAAGTTAAGGAGGGACAATTTAATCATTAGACATGAGCAGTTAAATAATAACAAAGCAAGTAAGCACATTAGATGTGGTCAAAATGTAATCATTATACAATGTCACCTTTGCTTAAAATTAATTTATACAATTAGTACTCCCAAAATGAGATACAGGTCTCTGATGGTAATTATATTCTAGCTGGTGTTGACTTGGAGCTGAGTATCAACACTTAAACATAGAGGCCCAATATTTTACATATTTGCACTCTCTCACCCAGCAACTGGGAAAGGCAAATTGGAGAAAATGTTAACACAGACCTCTTTCATCCATTGCCTCAGACAGCCTGCCATAACCAGCTACATCGTTTTTGAAACATTGCCGTTTCCTACTAATTTAGCCTGGTTGACAGCAATCAGTACTAATAAAATGTTGTTTGGTTTGGTTGATTTGTATCTGAAATTTTCAGTTATTATTTATAGGTGACATTGACTTACCTTAAAACATAGCTGAAAAAATACTTATTCGAACTTTTTAACCAAACTAATATAGTAATCCTTAGGTTGGCAAACTTAAGCCAACACCAGGTTGTAAAAACTGCTCTAACATAAAATTCTACCAGTTCACCACCACAAAAGGGTGTTCATGTATAGTTTTAATCTCCACCTTGAAGCTTGCAAAGTTTGCCATCAACTATTAAAAGACGATGACAATAAAAAATTAAGAAAATGCTGTAGCATTTAGACGTTATAGCTTTGTCTAAGATATGGAATTTATATAAGAAAAAGAAATGGATTTATAAATTGTAGACAAACAGAAATACAACAGGAAAGTATAGTTTGTCACAAGACTTTAGCTACATCCCATTTCAATATCTTTGGTTTCTTTCAGTAAATGTTGATTAATAAGTGCTCAATTAATTGTAATGATGTTCAAAGAGAACATGTCCTGATTCACCCAGAGAAGTAATGGGTTTCTTTAGTAGGCTCCCAAATTTGAATGTATTCCTGGAAGAGACCTTTGAGGATTGTGTCCTTGTCCTGGAAGCCAGTGCAAAATGCAGCAGCCCCCCTCAATTTTCACTCTGAGTTACAGTCATTGTCAAGCCAGGCAATAGCTGCAGAGTACTCATTGCAAACATTTATTTCCTACTATTCTAGCTCCTTTTTGGGTGTTTTGCATATGTTAGTTCACTTGATCCTCAAACGAATCCATGAAGTGAACGGGTAGGTATGAGTCTCACAATCTTCCTCATGTTACTGATGAAACCAGTCATGGAGAGTTCAAATAGCTCACCCAAAGTCAAGGGCTAATAAATGATAAGAGAAGGAAGTCGAACTCAGTCTAGTGCCAGAGGCCTTTCCCTGCTTGCCTGTCTGATCAACTGACTAGCTGACATCTTGTGAAAGATGCTATAAAGACGATGCTGCCACGGGTGTGGGTGGAAGCCAATTAGCAAGCATTGCTAGACGCACTCACCTAGCAGTGTCATTTTAGTATTTGATTTACCCAGTTCAACTCAGCAGAAAGCTTACGATTCTTCTACAATTAAGCCATATCCTTCATTCATTTAATAAACTTTCATTTATTTTTCAATCCTATATGTGTAATAATAGAGCTCAGAAGTACCAGAGTATGTTTGGAAAATATGCAGAAACGCTTATTCAAAATGGTGTTCCAAACACAAGAAGGCCAGGGAGGTAGTTCCAGGAGATCTCTTACCTAGAACGTGGCAGAATGCTCAAGGTCCTGGGTTCAATCACAGCCATGCAAAATATAAATAGACTAAATAAGTACATAAACAGCAGAAGATTCAGTCTCTAAGACAGAAATACTTTCATTAAAGAACAGAGGAAGAGAAAGTAATAAAACCTGAACATGGAAGGCAAATTGATGGAACAGGAAGTTCCTAAATACAGATGAATAACACCCCTAGTAAAGGAAGAAAATGCCAGGACTTGAGTCCAGTTTCTCTAGGAGGTCTGGGATCACCTCCTAGGCCAGTGAGGCCTTCCCTCCGATTTGTGAGAACGGCAGTACAAGTTGGCTTGAGCAGGGGTAGACCCGTTGGCTGGGCGCCCTCATGGTTGGCTTCACTAATGGAAACTGAGGAGTTAGAAGCAACAAGAAGAAGGCACTAACAAAGAAACACATAAAAAGAGCTCATTGACAGTCAGAGAGACCACCGAGTCTACACCAAGGACTTGGAATAGCAAACAGACAACTTAGTCGCAAACAGATTTAGGAAAGAAGGAAGAGCCCTTCCGTTATCTGTTGGTGCATCTTCCATCAGGGTCCAGTGGTAACAAAGACTCCATTTAGCTGGTCACTGGCTTCGATGTCTTCATCAGCCCTCGGCAACATAGTAGGGAAAAAAGGTGTCTGAACACCAACTCTTTAGTTTATTAGCTACAGCATAGGAAAGAAAAGCAGGAGAGATGCTAGCAAGGAAGAAGGAAGTAGTTACTTTCCCAAAATACAGTACGAGAAGAAATAAAGCTATAACTTCATTTTCAAATTCTTAAATTTTCATAATTTTTAATAAAAAGTACTAGTAAAACTTATGTGTTGGGGTGAATTTTTTATTCACTCTGTTTTATCTTTTTCAAACAAAATGTATGCACACTTAATGTATAGAAAAGGAAACTAGAAAAATGTGAGGGAGGACGTGGAGAGGCATGTGAATCTGTATATTCAGAATAAAACAGAGAACCGTAGTTATTTTGATATCACTTCCTTATAAGAATAGTACTGCTTGTGTAATTTGATGTCATTGCACAATGACATTGCATTCAGTGACAAAGTCTGAGTGTGCCTTGCTATGACTATGGCTCACAAAAAAAGAGCAGATTAGAAACCTTATAGAGGTAAGGCCAACTTCCTTTAAGAGAATTTGTTGGGAAAGCATTAAATAATGTTGCAGACATCTGTCTGACACCTCCTTGCCCCCCCCCAAAAAAAAATACTGAGAAAAGTGGTCACTGTTTTTCTTTCTCTAGAAAGCACATTCTGGTTTCAAACCATGGTAAGTTGTGTTACGGTTTAGAGTTGACCTCAAACATCTTGGTGAAAGAAAGGAAAGTCTTTTGGTCCTTTGTCATGTTTAAGTCACAGAATGATGACTCTTTTCCATGTCCAGGGAATGATGGCACAATGAAAATAAAATCTCATGTCAAAGAAATATGAAGAAATGGGTCGTGAGATCAAAGGGTGGGAATCTGTAAGTAGAATTGCATAGAATCGGATGGTGGCTTTACCTGACGGCATTCACAGACACAGTAACTAGCATCTCTTTCCATTATTGGTTTTGCCTTTTACACAACAAAAAAGTTCACATGTGGCTTGCCCTTTATAGGGGTTTAAGAGAAACTGATGACTTCTCAGAAAAGAAAACATACAGACTAAATTTTTATAAAACATTTTCCCCAACTCTCTAATTTTTCTTTGGTAGGAAATTTAAATTGCACTTAAATTCAGTACAATTCTATATAATATCTCACTCAAGAGACTGGTTACTGTATATGCCTTGTAGGACAGGAGCTGAGTGTCTTAGGAATGGGTAAATGGAGAATTTCCTCTGAATAAGGTTTTGTATCGTTTGAATGTATTTTCAGCTCATTTATATCATCTACTGTTATCTATTCTGTGCTAAATAAATGTTAAATTATTTATTTTTATAAATTCAATGCTATTCACCAGTTTAACAAATATTTCATGTTTCGTATCTGACCCTGTGCTATGCAATGGAGATTCCCAACTCTCTGTTAGTTTAGTAGGAGCGAAGGGTGAAAAATAAGATGAGAAGGGAATTTACAAGGATCAGAGGTGGTAAATAGAGAAGTTTATAATTAACTCTGAACTTTTTAAATGAGCTAATGTTATGCATACTGTTCTACAGAATATATGGTGTCTTCTTGTGTTAGTACTTTTGAGGTTCTATTTTCTCGTGAACACCTGCATTAGGAACTCCAGATGTGCCAAGTTTTTTAAAAAAAAAAAGTGTGGCTTTTGAGGAAGGATAGACTTGGATTCATATACTAGTTCTATTTTTTAATAGCCATGTGGTCCTAAAGAAGGCATTTGACCTCTCTGAGCCTTGGTTTCCTCATATGTCATTACAGCTATAATATTGACTGCTACAAATAATAGCTAACACTCTCTGATGTGTCAAACTCTGTTGTGTTTTAACTTTATTTAGACCTTCCAAAAACCCAGGTGGGGAGGCATTTTTATTACTCTCATTTCACAGATGAGAAAGCTAAATCTCAGAGATTTATCCTAGAGTCCATTCAAATCTGTTAGAGCACAAGTTTCTCATTCTTACCCACCACACTGTTCTGGGTGCTGGTCCCTGCTCGAAGGGAGTACCCTAGTTTTATTACAGCAGTTAGCTAAATGTCTGCAGTGAATCCTCTACAGGAAAGATAAGGAGGAGATGTTGAATTGGAAGATTATCAGAAGTGTCACACGTGAGACTTGGTGATTGAATGAGAGAGGGTAGAGTACAGGCTGATGTCCTGATTTCTGCCTTGGGTGACCAAGTGGTTGACGATGCCACCTATGAAGGAGAGAGGGCCAGGGTGCATGCAGATAAAGAGTTCTGTTAGGGATCTGTTGAGTTTGGAGGAGGGCTCACTGCACCATGGTGTCCCCACCACTCTCAGGACTGAACGAGGGCAGTACTATCTTTGGAGTTAAGTGACGTATGGTCAGTGACTCAGTTTATCCTACTGCATCATCTCCTTCATGCCCGAGAGCAGTCATCTTTCAGAAATGCCACAGCATATTCTGTGCCTTAAGCAAGTTAGTTCAGCCCATCCAAGTAAACAGGGCAGTGACTGTCAGCAGCTGGGCTGAACCAACTGGTAATGGGACCACACTGGCCACCTGCCTGAGCAAGTGGAGCAGGCACATTTTGGTACCCATGCTGACACTGATTCTGCTCCTGAAGCCCCTGACAGAGGGGCGTCTCACACAGGTTGAATCACAGGAATCCAAAGAACGGTGGGCAGGTTGTGGGTTCAGATTAATGGTTTCGTCAACACTTCTGGGAAATGAGAAGGAAGGGCATCATTTCAGGAAGCTGGCGGGAGGGGGCGGGGATGGTGGCCCTGAGGCAGGCCCTGCACGGGCATTAGCAGACCTTGGCTGTGCTGCCACTCATCAGAAGCTCCTGGAACAGAGGACTGGGAAGAAAGGAAGCTGTGGGTTTGCTGTCCTTGCTCTGGAGAAGCAACACAGAGATAGGGAGCATAGACTAGAGTGTGTGATTTCTCTCTGCTTCATCTTCTCCTTCATGAAGCAGAAATAGAGAAAAATTGTCAGGGCTGGCCCTGGTGCACTGAACCCAGCCCTCTCTCCCACCTTCTCAGAATGCATTCCAGAGAACTGTCTGCTACTGCACGGGTATAGTGAGGCTGTATATTGAGATCAGAATTCTGGGCTCTGGAATCAGACAACCCACAGATTCAGTTTTGGAGCTGAACCTCTGTCTTCGTCCAGCATAAAATAGAATAATTTAAAAACTCTGCTAGAATGTATACCCCACTTCTGCCATGTTCAAGCCATTTAGCCTTCAGTGATTTTCTTAAATGCTTGACAGGTGACCTGCACAGAGACAATGTGAACCCCTTGCCTTTTGCTTCGTCTTTGCTATGCAAATGCAGGTGCTCCATACAAAGTGCACTGAGTCAGTGCAACTGGCCCTCCAGAGAACTGCAAGTCTCAGGGATTTGAAGAGAATAGGGGCAGGAATGGGAGAAGATATTTATTTACCTGGTTCAAGTTTAGAAGAAAAGCTTGTATTTCCCTGGCCAGAGAAGAAAGCCAAGAGAGTTGTAGGAAGAGACTTAATAGTTGTAAAGGGCTTTAGGAGGCAAAAATAAAAGCCTCAGAGTGATACAGTCACCACTTGTCCCCTACCTTCCTCAGCCTCTTGAGTAGAGCCAGCAAGTAATCCCCAGGGAGCTGTTATCACAACACAGACTGCCCCACAGAGGGAGCACAGGATCGGATTGTAGATGCCTGTCTCAGGAAAATGGGGAGCTGCCAAGAAGACGGTTACGATAAATATCCCAATATACTCCAATTCATTATTTGTTCATGCCACTGGAGGCCCATCAAGCGGCTCACCATGTCCCTTTTCTTCCTTTTCTCCTGTGAATGAGATTGTGAAGAGTGGACACCATGGGGAGGAGGCAACCAGAGTTAAGCGCCATCTGTTCCGACTGGTACATTCCAGGTGTTAGAGTTCTCAGTGTTTATGGAACACTGGAGTATGACAATGGTCAGGTATTTGGTCTGGCAGCTGGGTGAGTTGTATCGATACCATGAGATACGGAAAAAAAGACACAGAGAACTCTGGAGCACCCAGTTTAGCCATTATACTCATCAAGGATAAGAATTACGAGTTTTGGGATCCCTGGAAAAAAAAGCACTTTGGGTACTAATGAGAAACTTTACTATTTAGATGATGAGACTGTCATTGATTCTTATATTTGTATCACACTCTTCTGTATTTTAAAATTCAGCTGTGTATATACGGTGATTTTGCAACTGAAAAATAAAATAATACATGTTGTTATAAAAAGTAATTATGAGTTTCATGTTAAGCTTCAGTGCTATCAAAATTGTCCAGAGCTTATTCCTCTGGTCAAGAGTATTTACATTCCCGTGCCTATTCAAGAAATGGCTCATCAGAGATGATGGCTTCATCCAGAGAAGTATATGAAGTCACCTGGTATAGTTATATAGTATAAAGATGCCTTTGCTTTGTATTTGTAAGCTGTTCCAGACTAGAATGCCAACAGCAAAGTGAGACAACTGTGTGTATTTAAAATGTAATTTCTAAATTTATATAGTCCCCAAAAATCTAAAATATCATAACTTTTTTTTGTATATTAAACCGAGAGAGAGAGCAAAATGTCCTCAAGATGTTTTGAAACCAAAAAGAAAAGATAAAAGCCCCAGAGAGGTTCAGATAAAGGGAGAGACGGCCTGGATGAATTAGGACAGGGAATAGGGGAAGGCACTCCCCACCTCCCCTTGTGTATCATATCAGAGATTTGAAAGTCAATAGGAGCCACCAGTTGAAAGGCACAGTCAAGTTTTGAATTTCAGGACTGAGTTCCTATCTCCAGCGAGGGTAACTCCATTCTTCTTGTCCCCAAAGAGACTTCTCCAGTTCTCCAACAATGAGTCAAGGCCACCCACTGCAACTGTTTCCCAGAAAGGAGACAGTGGGCTATTAGTGAGAGAACTTGTAAGAGGAGGCTCATTTATTCCTAATGAGAGTAGAGATGGGCAGTTCCTGCCCTTCTTACCCTGAAAAGATGGCCTCTGCTGTTAGACATATTGCACTGCCGGAAATTCCAAAATTAAAGCAAGTTAAGTCAAAACCCCAGGAATACATGAGCTCGACTGGACTCTTCCTGGTGTCTTTACCTTATTGATAAATATGGAGGTAAAGGCATCAAGAAGGAAATTGTGAGTTTGTTAAGAGACTCCTAAGACCAAAGCCATGGTAGTTTTTATTTATTTATCTTTATTTTCTTATATTTGCTTTTTTTAAGGCAAATGGAATAGTCCTATGAGCAAAGCTGAAAGCCAGTAAACAAACTCCCCAGGCCTTTGCAATGGTTTACACAGGATGAGAGATGAAGAAAGAGCATGCCCCCTTTGCCAGATGGTGTATAATGGGAGATTTCAGGTTGGGAATGCAGTTGTTATAACTTCAAGGGCTACTTGGTGGAAGCAGAATATAAGCCAATAACAACTGCATTTAAAGGTTTTTCAGGGGCTGGGGATGTGGCTCAAGCGGTAGCGCGCTCGCCTGGCATGCGTGCGGCCCGGGTTCGATCCTCAGCACCATATACAGACAAAGATGTTGTGTCCGCCAAATACTAAAAAATAAATATTAAAATTCTCCCTCTCTCTCATTCTCTCTCACTCTTTAAAAAAAAAAAAAAAAAAAAAAGGTTTTTCAGATTCACTTCCTTGTCTCCTGAAAAAGAGAGTTGTTGGTCACCGAGCAACCCACTCACTGTAAATTGAGCACAATCAGGGATTTCCTCTCAAACCAAGTAACGTTGTCATTGAAGCAAATGAGGAGATACCAACCCCATGGAAGTGACTTTTTAGAGGGATCCAGGCATCTCCCAGAAATGAATAAGATCAATATAATTCATTATGGTATTTTTTAAAGTTGAGAACATTTATTTTGATTATATATTCTGATATTTTACTTATGCATTAAATATATTCCCATAGTCCAAGATCAAAAAGTACAAAAGGGTATAAAAAGAAAATATACCACCCATGAGAAAACAAAACCTCAAAAGTACTCCAGAATCTACTTCTTATGTGCTGTTAGAGGAATTTTATCAGTTTAAAAATAAGTGTAGGTTTATTATTTTCTTGCCCTTTTTGTACACAAATGATAGCATGGTATACAACGTTTGCTTTTCACTTTACTATTTCCCTCTGTGCAATATTTCTTGTATATTATTCTTTATTAGCCCATAAAAAGGTTTCTAATCTTCTCTCCAACTGCATTATATGGGTATGCCATAATTTATTTAAGCAATGCCCAATCAGTGGACACTTAGACAGCTTCCAATCATTAAATATTATTATACAGAGTGGCATAATGAATAATCTTGTACAAAAGTTATTTCACCCAGGTAAATAATATCTGTAAGATACATTCCTACAGGTGAGATTGCCAGCTCTGAAATGTAGTTTTCATAAGTATGGCTAACATGTATCCCAAAGAGGTTATAGTAACTTGTTTCCCTCAATTGAGAGTTTTAAAAAAGAACCTTGCTGCTGCCACTGTCAGAGATAAGGATGAGTGGACTTTGTGGTTTGTGCAGGATGGCTAGATAGATAATTAAGGAAATCTGTTCAGTGGGGAAAAAAAATGCAGTTTCAGGATAGAATGAAGCAGATGCAGGTATTCTACCTGTCTGCTTACGGAGCCCAGATTTAACTCAGAAGAGACACCTACAGCTTTCATTAGTATGATATGTCCAATGGTTGAAGCACTTTCACATATTTTATCATCTACCATCTTCGTACCGAATCAAGAGATGGAACAGATATTTTTTCCAAAACCTCACCCCTAATTTATCAGAAGTTTAGAAGCTGAAACATGGAGTAACTTATCAAGGGTACTGAAATGTAAGAGATCCAGAGAGAAATCAAACTCCAGCAGCCAGGATCACTGCCACCTAGGCCAGCCCTTGCTCTTCGGGGAACAGCTTAGGGGATCCATCCTAACCACAGATAATTCCCCAGAATCCTTGAGCTCATAACCTGAGCATCTGAGCACAAAAGAGTCTCCACTGGATGCCAGGGCAAGATGAAATCAGGAAATTGGAGTAAGCTTAATTATTGCATCTCATGGAGACATAGAAGTGAGCAAAACAGAGGCTTTGAAGGAACAAGAGGGAATGGAGGGAGATGGGACACCCTTGCTGCACCCAAGCATGCAACATAGGAACCAAAGACACAGCAGAGAACTTGGAAATCTTTTAATATATTTCATTTCCAGTCGCTACTCCTTCATAACAATAATTTTTTTCTCTAGAAAAGAAAGACAACAGGTTATGATTATTTAAGTTGCTATTTCTAGAAAGGTTTTTTTTTTTAAATAACAGGGAATTAGACACATAAAAGGCTTGTAGGATTATTTGTGAATTAAACTGTCATGTCACATAGATTCTGTTTGTTTTTGTTTTACTTTGTGCTAGGGATTGCACCTTGCTCATGCTAAGCTTACCACTGAGCTACATCCTCAGCCTCACAGTTTTAGGACAAGAACACCAGGCTTTCCTCAGAACTCCCAGGTTCTTCTCATAGTTGTCCCTCCGAGTCACATGTGTGGACTTGTGTCTGCACCCTGCCTGGTCACCAGTCACCAGAACTGGTTCCTCTGGGAACTTCTGGTGGAGCAAGGATGGAGCAGGTATTTTCCACCTCCAGCAACAGGAAATACCAAAGGACAAAAGATCAAGCCTGGCCAGGACCCAAATCTCTCAAGGATGTGGGAACAGAAAGGTGGGGGAGCGTTGAGAGGTTGCCTCCACCACAGAGCAGCTTCTAATCAGAAAATGCTTGGAAGTTTGGGCTCAAGGGAAAGACCAGGGACCAGCAGAACTCTTGCAGGTAAACTCACCATTATGCCTTTTTCCCCGTTTTGTAAAACAGCCAATCAAACTTTTTAGATCTACCAAGTTCATCAGGCTGGCGTGAGACAGACTTATGACTTCTCCAAATTGGACCAAATCCTGAAATAGAAACTTTTATTTGCTTTGTCAAGTAATTATTTATTGCATACTTGCCATAATAACTGTAATGGCCAAATTTATGAGGTATTCCTCCTAGGCATTATCAAGGGGTTTAGAATTCATTAGAAGAAACAAGATGAATTCATTTAAAGCAACTAAACTCTATAATGCTTTTGGTTTACATGATTCCTTTAAACTCAGAACTTTTAGCTGAGAACGTGAAAGTTCAAGAGGACCTTATCCCCCACCTCTAACATGCACAGACAGCATGTGCAGAGAACCCAAGGCCTCGTGCGTGCTAGGCAAGCTCATTAGGGTTTTAAATACCATTTGTTCCACTCTATCCCTCCCACTTTGCAGATTAAAAAAAAAAATGAAAGAAGCCCAAAGAGATGATATGATTTGAAGATGTGGAAACTAGCAGATCTAAGTTGGACAATGCATTTTGACACATCAATGCAGATGGCTCATTCTTTCTAGGCTTCAGCTCTTTGTCAATGATATAGTGATATTGAACTCTATAGATTTGTTATGAAGATTAAGTTATTCACATAAAGTAACGACTAGCCTAATTTACTGGCAGAATCAGGCTCAGTATCCTCATCTCTGACTCAGTTCATGATCTGTCAAGAACATTTCACTTGCTTTCCCCTCTACTCAAAAACTGTGTCTCATGAGGAGCTACCCTTGGGAATCCAGAGACCTAAGTTTATTAAAAAAAAAGTGTAGATTCAAGATGCATTTACATAGATAACGAGAAAGAGAAGGGAGTCACACAGGGGATGTTCCTTAGAATAGGCTACTATACTCACAAAGCACAATGGGAACTTACTGGGGAGCACAGAGAAAACATTTCTGCATCCAGGAAGTGTGTTCCACAGCAGCTGGGGGCCAGGCACTGGCAGATGCTGGTCATCTACAAGAGAATAAGTCATGCTATTTGCTCATTCATTCAACAATACCTTAAACACCTATCATGTGCCAAGAAATATTTTAAGGGCTTAATATACATCAGTGAACAAAACTGACCCCCCAAAAAGCTCTTATTTCAGGGAGCTTACATTTTAATAGGCAGAAATGACAATGAATAATAAGTTAGAAACTTATGCTGTATTTTGGAAAGTGATAAGAACTTTTGAACCAAATAGAGCCACCTAAGGCAGAAGGAAATTCGGGGTAGGCCTTATTAAGAATGTGACATGTTGACTAAGTGTTAAAGAAAGTAAACCCTGTGAATACCTGGAAAGAGAGTTCTAGGCCAGAGGAAGAGCCAGTTCAAGGAACATTCAGTGGAATTGTATCTGAATTAATGGAGGAACTACAAGGAGACAAAGTGGGAACAGAGGGGGAGGGGAGCCCTTGGTATGGTGGAGCCCATAGGGAGCAGGCCAGGAGCAGACATTGCATGCATGAAGTGTCCGTGCCATCTGAGTTGGAGAGCCAATGGAGGAAGCAGAGGAGTAACACACTGACTTGGGTGTTAAAAGGGACCCTCAGGGTGTTGTGTTGGGAATAGGCTGCAGAAAGGCAAAGTGGAAACAGGGAACCAGTTACAAGCTGGAAGATAGTGATCTTCAAACCTTGGAGCCCTCATTTCTAAATTAAAAGAAAAAGAAAAATACCCGAGGCATAGGAGGCAAAGGACTTATGCAGGGTCACAGAGAGTTAAAGGCAGGGATAGGCCTAGAATCCCAACATCTTTTATTCGCCAAACATCTAAAGAGCATCTCTCTGAAGTATGTCTACTCCACACTAGAAGCCTGGTGAGGAGGCCCAGAGACTTTTCAGGTTAGACAGACACTAACCACTGTATGTATGTGTGTGCCTGAGACATAAGGCTCACTCCAAACAATAGACTGTGGCAAACTAAGTTTCTTTTCGGCATCTGAGCTCCTTTGGGGCACCACTTTTTCTTTTCTTTTGTTTTTCTTTTTGGAGCATTTTGCATTGTGAGTAATAACTCTAGAAGTCTTTGGTCTGCCAGTATGCTCAGGACAAAAGTTGTGGATGGAGGAAAAACGAACAAGATTTTACTATTTGAAACTTTGATACTTAGCAAAAGTTACATGGGCTGATTTGATCTAAATTTCACTACCAACTGTGTCTCATCCTTTCACTCTTAAAATGTTTTCTTGGATCTTAATATTTCCAGTAGCTTTATTGGATGAAATCTGTATCGAATTCTTAAAATAGATGTTTAAGTTTTAACTTGGTGTGTGTGTATGGCCTTAAAAACAAGCCCAACATGTATTCTTCCTGAGGATCCAGGGAGCATATTTTGTTTAGAAAGTGAGATGACATTTAATCTTCCAAAGAAGTATTTGTTATGTAGATTCCCCAGGGAAAACACTGAACCCCTGATGGAATACCTTCTTGAGTTTTTCATGGGTGAGAAAAAGTATTTAAAACTTAAATACATTTTAAATTTAAAAATGCATCTTTGTTTATAGCACTCAACTAGCACAGTTGATTTTGATGACCTTAAACATCCTAATTAAGATATTTTCTAGACTCTGGAAATCTTGTTAAAATACTTCGGCAAGAAGGCTATAAGAGGGCTGGGGTTGTGGCTCAGTGGTAGAGCACTTGCCTAGCATGCATGAGGCACTGGTTCAATTCTCAGCACCTCATATTAAAAA